>NC_000069.6:113765227-114065227 GCF_000001635.26 Mus musculus
AAGAAGAAGAAGAAGAAGAAGAAGAAGAAGAAGAAGAAGAAGAAGAAGAAGAAGAAGAAGAAGAAGAAGAAGAAGAAGAAGAAATATGGGACATTATAGGAGTACTAGAGGCTGAGAAAGGAACACGAGAGTAAGTCATAAACCAGAGGGGCCAACATTTAATGATCATGAGGGTAACTGTGATGGCTAACTTTATGTTTTGAGTTTAAATTACTGTGCTTTTACTCTACTAAAGTAAATTTTACTCTACTGCCCAGTTCCTTCCCCTTTTCTGGCTCCTACAACCCTTATTCCCCCTTCTAAATGAGATTGAAGCATTCTCACTCGGGCCTTCCTTCTTGTTTAGCTTTTTGAGTCTTTGGAGTATACGATGGGTATCCTGTATTTTATGGCTAATATCCCTTATAATGAGTTCATACCATGCATGTCCTTTGAGGGCTGGGTTAACTCACTTAGGATGATATTCTCAAGTTCCTTCTACTTGCTTGCAAAATTCATGATGTCTTCCATTGTGTAGATGTACCACACTTTATCTATTTTTCAGCTGAAGGGTGTCTAGATTGTTTCCAGGTTTTGGCTATTACAAATGATCTTGGTCAGAGTTTCTATTTCCATGAAGAGATGGTATGACCAAGGCAACTCTTATAAAGGACAACATTTAATTGGGGTTGGCTTACAGGTTCAGAGGTTCAGTCCATTGTCATCAACGTGGGAGCATGGCAGTGTTTAGGCAGACATGGGGTTAGATGAGCTGAAAGTTCTACATCTTGATCCAAAGTCAGACAGGAGAAGACTGTCTCCCATGTGGCTAGAAGGCAGTTCTCAAAACCCACTCTGACAGTGACATACATCTTCCAACAACGCCACACCTCCAAAAGGCCACACCTCCTAATAGTTCTACTCCCTGGGCCAAGCATATTCAAACCACCACAAAAACAAAGCTGGTATGAACATAGATGAGCAAGTGTCCCTTTGGTATAATGGGGCATCTTTGGGTATATGCCTAGGAAGGGTATAGCTGGATCTTGAGGTAGGACTATTCCCAGTTTGTTGAGAAACTGCCAAATTGATTTCAGGTTGATTGATTCAATTTGAGGTCTTTCATGTACTTGGACTTGAGTTCTGGGAGTCAAGGTGGAGCCATCTCAAGGACATTCCAGTGTCCCTGTATAGAAGAATTAATGAGATGATCTTAGCTAAGAATCACAACACTGGGGCTATGGAACCTAAAGAAGCCAGCTTCTGTAGCCAAGTAGGAGCTCCAATGGAGTGATAGGAACATCAATATGCCCACAAAACTTTCAACACCAAATTTAAATTGTCTACAAGAAATGAAGGAACAAAGGATGGAGCAGAGACTGAGGGAGTTACCAAGCAATAACTATCCCAACTAGAAACCCATCCCATGGGCAAGTGCCACTCCTTAACAGTATTAATGATACTCTGTTATGTTTGCAGACAGGAGTCTAGCGTGACTGTCCTCTGAGAGACTCTACACAGCAGCTGACTTAGACAGATGCAGAGACCCACAGTCAAACATTGGATGGAGCTTGGGGACTCTTATAAAAGAGTTGGAGGAGGAACTGAGGGCCCCCAAAGGGAATAGGAACTCCACAGGAAGCCTATCAGAGTTAGCTAACCTGGACCCTTGAGGATCTCAGAGACTGAACCACCAAACAAAGTGCATATACAGGCTGGACCTAGGCTCCCTTGGACATATGAAGCAAATGTCCACCTTGGTCTTCATGTGGGTGCCCCCACAACTAGAGCTAAAGCTGTGGAATACCTTCTTCTGACTGGGCTACCTTGATTGGCCTCAATGGGAGAGGATATGTCTCGCCCTGCAGAGACTTGATGTGCTAGGGTAGAGAGATCTTTAGTGGGAAGTTATTTATCCTCTCAGAGGAGAAGGGGCTAGGGGAATGGGGAGAGGGATTGTGGTTGTTGGAACCAGGAAAGAGGACAGCGGTTGGGATGTAATGTGAATAAATATATGTAAAAACCAACCAACCAACCAACCAAACAACCAAACAAACAAACAAACAAAAAACCAAATATTCCTCTAAACTGTAAAGACATATTTTCCCAAGGAGAGATAACTCCCTTGAATACTGGGAGCTGTTCATCGAAGGTAACAAGCCACATGTTTTTGTTTCTGTAAAAAAGAAGCTTGGTGGCCACAACTGCACTTATACACCTATATGTGCTTGATCACTTATAGGTGTATAAGCAGAAAGTACTTCAGCATGTATTTTTGTACCTGATTTGACAAAGGTGGGAAGTACAGAGCCTCTTCATTTTGCCTTTTTGGGGGTGGGGGTTGAGGAGGATTACAGACAGGGTTTCTCTGTGTAGCCCTGGCTGTCTTGGAACTCACTCTGTAGACCAATCTGGAAATCCTGGGTGTAGCCTTGGCCACTGTCCAGCATCCTGGTTAATATTTAATAATGCTTGCTTCTAATTTTCCTCAAAAATTGTGGCAGTGGCTTACTCTCTTCAGGTGGGATCAATATTTAAGACAATAGTGTATGGATTCAGTTGCTTGATAGCCAATGATCATTAAAGTAATAACTGCCATGCATATTGGTGCTGTTAAATGCAAGCAAGAAAAGATATGTTCCAAATGTAAATAGGAACGGTTTGAACAGCACTGTTTGAACCTAGCTATCCCACAGTACCATAGAAACAAATTAATATTACTAATGCAGGCTAATATAACTAAAACTTAAAAATTGAAGTTAATAAAATCTATAATATGAAAAGAAAAGAAAATAGGAGGTAACATTTAAATATGACATAAAATAAAATAAAATAAAATAACCTTAACTAAATCTGTTGAAAATTTAAGTGTGAATGACTCAAACTATAATCTTATTCCATTTCAATAATATTGGAAAACAATCACTAACATGTTTAAAAGTTTCATTTTTATTTTTTTTAAATTATTCATTTATTTTATGTATGTGAGTACACTGTAGCTGTCTTCAGACATACCAGAGGAAGGCATCAGATCCCATTACAGATGGTTGTGAGCCACCATGTGGCTGCTGGGAATTGAACTCAGGACTTCTGGAAGAGCAGTCAGTGCTCATAACCGCTGAGCCATCTCTCCAGCCCCAAGTTTCATTTTTAAATGAGCAAATTATTTCCCGAGGTTATATATTAATGAACTAAAATTTCTTATAAAATGTATTTATTGGCCATTTATTGGTATTTATCTCAGACAGGTAAATTTCCATTTTAGTAGTAGAATAATGTTTATATGAGACTAGACCCAATATATTACTTAGACACATGAATTTTAGCTCGTTATGTCTATTAAAACTGTGATTGGAAACCTAATCCAGGGCAGACATCTCATTTGTTGGCCTTGGGCAGCATGTGGGTAGCAGGCTGATGGGAATCACAAGCCCACTGTGGGAGTCATGATTAGCAGCTCCTCAGGCAACTGACAGGAACAATTGCCCGTCATCTGGATATGATAGTCGCTTATTCAAATCTCAGCCGTCTGAATTCCTCTTAAAATGCCAACTCTGAGATATTCTGCAATAATTGGAACAACATTTTTAAGCTTCTAAAAAAACACAAAATAAACCTTAATCATTGTTTAGTAAATTGTTCATTTAGAAATTGTTTTGTAATTAAGGGGTTAGTGGTATAAGCCAAACCAGATGATAGTATTATTCACAATATGTATTATACCATATGTTTAGTGCATTCAGTGAAAATTTTTAAAAGATGACTGTGTTTTGTTCTAAGTCATCCAGCAGGGAGTTGATATGGGTTTCACAGATGATGACATTTTATAGAAGCTGCCTTGTCTTGAAGACACTGCTGGGTTTTTGTTTGTTTGTTGTTTTTGTTTTTGTTTTGTTTTGTTTTGTTTTTTATGGATGCATTGGGGAATAAAGAGAGTGGGAGGAAAGCAGACAGAGAATTGATTTCTGGCTCAAAAGTAGCAACTCCCAAACACTTACAAATTTTTCCTTAGGACTTTTCAGAAGTTGTGAGACTATTTGGTCAGTAGAATGCACTTTTAGCCAACAAGGGATCATTTTCTCCATTTTATAGAGGCCCTATAACTTTTTCCAAGTAGCCAACCTCATAAAAGCACACAAATAGTGCTGGTTATCTTGTTAGATACAGATGAGTACATTTAAAAATAAGAAAGAAGGTAAGAAAGAAAGAAAGAAAGAAAGAAAGAAAGAAAGAAAGAAAGAAAGAGAGAGAGAGAGATAAAAAATAAAGAGGAAAAGAAAAGAACAAAAAAAGTATGGTTAGAAAACCTCATTTAGTTCTTAAACTAAATTTCAAAACCTTATTTTGTTCTTTTTTTTTTTTTTTTTTGTACATGTTTTCCTCATGGCTCATGGAAAAACTTTCCAAACCTCTATAAACATTTAATTAAGGAAGAAGGTTGCTTCTTGTTTGTCATTCAGCCCTTTTGTGGCCAAACCATTAATATGCAAACTCATATACCTACAGCAATAACATTAAAATTAAAATGCCAGAATCATGCGTGTCTCTGTTAGGGTGCCCCTTTTATTTCATTTGCCTCATGTTGCTTCAAAAACAAATACAGGGCGGGCTTTAACTTTCCACACTTTCCAGGACTATTAACACATTAACAGAAAGTACTTCCAAATGCTAATTTGCCAGGACTATAGGGCACCATCATCTGCTAGATTACTACAAGAACTTTCCATTTATATGTCTGAACCCTTTCTTTCTTTACTGGAACTTCATGAAAGCCAGATTACACCTTTTACAACTGTCAGATCATATCAAAAAATTCTCAGAAGGGTTCACATCTAATTCATAAAAATATATGGACCCTTGAACCTTCTCTAAGGCTCTGCATAGTTCCTGCACCCATCTCCTTCCTCTTCTCCCTCTTTTCACATTTCCAGTCCACTGACAAGGATATCATTTGAGGCCTCTGCTGTGCTCTCCATCAGCTGTGTGCCAAACACAGAGGTGCCCACGTCTGCATTAATGCTTGTCTCAAATCTTTAATATGAAAGTACTTTTATAATGCATTGGGGCTTGTGTTTGATTTGTTTTATTTAAATTGTAACTTAGCCTAAAACTCTTCTTGGATTTTCTTCATAGCCAGTGCCATTTCCATCAGACTTATACTAATCTAGTTTATTTATCTTTCCCCATTGCCATGGAATATCTACCAGGAAGTATTCTACTACTGTCTGTTCCCTGATGTCCTTCAACATGTAGACTGTTTCCTGGCTGATAATTGTAAAAACTTTCTGGGACCTAGAAGACTATTTTCAAGATTATAAGTGAGCATCTTTTATGTCAGAAATAGGCAGAGGATATATTGGGCATTTACTTCTTATTTATATTTCCTTGCTTTCCACAAAACAAAAAAACTGTTCTTTCAATAAGAATCATTAGAAACATGTGTTTTAATCACAAAATAGAATCAAACAATTTCAATTATCAAAAAGTAAGCATGTCTATTTTATTTAAAATTTTCATATACAAAAGAAGCTTCTCTTAAAATCTTTAGTCATGTGGTTTTCTTTCATCATATCTTTAATGAATTCTTTTTTAATTCAATGTTTTGCATTTCCATAGATTTTCAAATATAGCCAAGTATCAATGTATTCATACACAATGTACATTATTCTTGTGATTTCAAACTATATATGTTATCACATATATGTGATAATTCATTTTTTCATGGATTAATGTTTCTATCAACATAATTATTTTATAAGATATTTATCTGTTGCTGTTTATAAATGCACTGAATTGTAATGGCTTCATAGTACTTAATATAAATATGGTAGAATAAATTTATTCATTCTCCAATTGAAATTAAGGTAATTTTAATGTTTCACATTACTTACTGCTGTAGTTATTGTCAAAAACTATCATCATTTCCCCACACTGTCTCCTTTATTATAGAGTTTTAAAAATTTCATGAATTTTGTATATTAATTTACTTATTTATTTAATTCTTTGACAATTGCAAGCCTTTTTAAAATGACCAAGGAGTCTCAATAAACTATGGCCTCAAGCAGAGTTGATATTTCCTTTTCTACTTTACATGTAAGATAAAAAATGTTATTAAATTATTAAGCCACATTACCTCTTTTGATTTGAAGACCATTGTACCTATCCTTTTCTCCAAAATTTTCCATTTTGGTTCTATTTTACATAGATCTTTTAAAATATAGTTTGCATTATTCTTTAAGAGTTTCAAACCATTTTGATCATATATATCCCAATCTCTCCTTTACATTCACCGTCCATTGGGATCCCTGTTTGTGTGTGTTGCTGTTTCCGTATTGGTGGAATAGAAGTGGTATAACTAATAATACACTCAGTATGGTCACCAAATTACTCATTAAATATTATAATTCACAGTGGCCCACAAAAATACAACAAGGGAAAGAAGATAATATTATATTTTCACTTGCAGGAGCTTAGTTATTATGGAATATTTAAGCTAAATTAGCTTCGATGTTGCCTTACTTTTTTTTCCTTTTTTATTAGATATTTTCTTCATTTACGTTTCCAGTGCTATCCCAAAAGTCCCCCATACCCTCCCCTCTACTCTCCTCTGCCCCCACGTCCACCTCTTGGCCCTGGCATTCCCCTGTATATCCCCTGCATATAAAGTTTGCACAACCAATGGGCCTCTCTTTCCACTAATGGCCGACTAGGCCATCTTCTGCTACATATGCAGCTAGAGACATGAGCTCGGGGATACTGGTTAGTTCATATTGTTGTTCCAACTATAGGGTTGCAGATCCCTTTAGCTCCTTGGGTACTTTCTCTAGGTCCTACATTGGGGGCCCTGTGATCCATCCAATAGCTGACTGTGAGCATCCACTTCTGTGTTTGCTAAGCCCCGGCATAGTCTCACAAGAGAGAGTTATATCAAGGTCCTTTCAGCAAAATCTTGCTAGTGTATGCAATGGTGTCAGTGTTTGGAAGCTGATTATGAGATGGATCCCCAGATATGGCAGTCTCTAGATGGTCCATCCTTTTGTCTCAGCTCCAAAATTTGTCTCTGTAACTCCTTCCATGGGTGTTTGTTCCCATTTCTAAGAAGGGGCAAAGTGTCCACACTTTGGTCTTCATTCTTCTTTTTTTTTTTTTCCATTTTTTATTAGGTATTTAACTCATTTACATTTCCAATGCTATACCAAAAGTCCCCCATATCCACCCACCCCCACTCCCCTGCCCACCCACTCCCCCTTTTTGGCCCTGGTATTCCCCTGTACTGGGGCATATAAAGTTTGCAAGTCCAATGGGCCTCTCTTTCCAGTGATGGCCGACTAGGCCATCTTTTGATATATATGCAGCTAGAGTCAAGAGCTCAGGGGTACTGGTTAGCTCATAATGTTGTTCCACCTATAGGGTTGCAGATCCCTTTAGCTCCTTGGCTACTTTCTCTAGCTCCTCCATTGGGAGCCCTATGATCCATCCATTAGCTGACTGTGAGCATCCACTTCTGTGTTTGCTGGGCCCCGGCATAGTCTCACAAGAGACAGCTACATCTGCGTCCTTTCAATAAAATCTTGCTAGTGTATGCAATGGTGTCAGCGTTTGGATGCTGATTATGGGGTGGATCCCTGGCTATGGCAGTCTCTACATGGTCCATCCTTTCATCTCAGCTCCAAACTCCGTCTCTGTAACTCCTTCCATGGGTGTTTTGTTCCCAAATCTAAGGAGGGGCATAGTGTCCACACTTCAGTCTTCATTCTCCTTGAGTTTCATGTGTTTAGCAAATTATATCTTATATCTTGGGTATCCTAGGTTTGGGGCTAATATCCACTTATCAGTGAATACATATTGTGTGAGTTTCTTTGTGAATGTGTTACCTCACTCAGGATGATGCCCTCCAGGTCCATCCATTTGGCTAGGAATTTCATAAATTCATTCTTTTTAATAGCTGAGTAGTACTCCATTGTGTAGATGTACCTCATTCTTCTTGAGTTTCATGTGTTTTACAAATTCTATCTTGTATCTTGGGTATTATAAGTTTCTGAGCTAATATCCACTCATCAGTGAGTACATATTGTGTGAGTTCTTTTGTGATTGGGTTACTTCACTAAGGATGATGCCCTCCAGGTCCATCCATTTGCCTAGGAATTTCATAAATTCATTCTTTTTAATAGCTGAGTAGTACTCAATTGTGTAAATGTCCACATTTTCTGTATCCATTCCTCTGTTGAGGGGCATCTGGGTTCTTTCCAGCTTCTGGCTATTATAAATAAGGCTACTATGAACATAGTAGAGCATGTGTCCTTCTTACCAGTTGGAACATCTTCTGGATATATGCCCACGAGAAGTACTGTGGGATCCTCCGGTAGTTCTATGTCCAATTTTCTGAGGAACCACCAGACTGATTTCCAGAGTGGTTGTACAAACTTGCAATCCCACCAACAATGGAGGAGTGTTCTTCTGTCCCCACATTCTCGCCAGCATCTGCTGTCACCTGAATTTTTGATCTTAGCCATTCTGACTGGTGTGAGGTGGAATCTCAGGGTTGTTTTGATTTGCATTTCCCTGATGATTAAGGATGCTGAACATTTTTTCAGGTGCTTCTCAGACATTTGTTATTCCTCAGGTGAGAATTCTTTGTTTAGCTCTGAGCCCCATTTTTAATGGGGTTATTTGATTTTATGGAGTCCACCTTCTTGAGTTCTTTATACATATTTGATATTAGTCCCCTATCTGATTTAGGATAGGTAAAGATCCTTTCCCAATCAGTTGGTGGCCTTTTTGTCTTATTGACAGTGTCTTTTGCCTTACAGAAGCTTTGCAATTTTATGAAGTCCCATTGGTCGATTCTCTATCTTACAGCACAAGCCTTTGCTGTTATATTCAGGAATTTTTTTCCTGTTCCCATATCTTTGAGGCTTTTCCCCACTTTCTCCTCTATAAGTTTCACTGTCTCTGGTTTTATATGGAGGTCCTTGATCCACTTAGATTTGACGTATACAGGAGATAGGAATGGATCAATTCACATTCTTCTACATGATAACCGACAGTTGTGCCAGCATCATTTGTTGAAAATGCTGTCTTTTTTCCACTGGATGGTTTTAGCTCCCTTGTCAAAGATCAAGTGACCATAGGTGTGTGGGTTCACTTCTGGGTCTTCAATTCCATTCCATTGGTCTACTTGTCTGTTGCTATACTAATTCCATGCAGGTTTTTTTTTTTTTTTTTTTTTTTTTATATCATCACAATTGCTCTGTAGTAAAGCTTTAGGTCAGGCATGGTGATTCCACCAGAGGTTCTTTTATCCTTCAGAAGACTTTTTGCTATCCTAGGTTTTTTGTTATTCCAGATGAATATGCAGGTTGCTCTTTCTAATTCATTGAAGAATTGAGTTGGAATTTTGATGGGGATTGCATTGAATCTGTAGATTGCTTTTGGCAAGATAGCCATTTTTACTATATTGATCCTGCCAATCCATGAATATGGGAGATCTTTCCATCTTCTGAGATCTTCTTTAATTTCTTTCTTCAGAGACTTGAAGTTCTTATCATAGAGATCTTTCACTTTCTTAGAGTCACACCAAGGTATTTTATATTATTTGTGACTATTGAGAAGGGCGTTGTTTCCCTAATTTCTTTCTCAGCCTGTTTATCCTTGTGTAGAGAAAGGCCATTGACTTGTTTGAGTTAATTTTATATCCAGCCACTTCACCGAAGCTGTTTATCAGGTTTAGGAGTTCTCTGGTGGAATTTTTATGGTCACTTATATATACTATCATATCATCTGCAAAAAGTGATATTTTGACTTCTTCCTTTCAAATTTGTATCCCCTTGATCTCCTTTTGTTGTCGAATTGCTCTGTCTAGGACTTCAAGTACAATGTTGAATAGGTAGGGAGAAAGTGGGCAGCCTTGTCTAGTCCCTGATTTTACTGGGATTGCTTCCAGCTTCTCACCATTTACTTTGATGTTGGCTACTGGTTTGCTGTAGATTGCTTTTATCATGTTTAGGTATGGGCCTTGAATTCCTGATCTTTCCAAGACTTTTATCATAAATGGATGTTGGATTTTTTCAAATGCTTTCTCAGCATCTAACAAGATGATCATGTGGTTTTTGTCTTTGAGTTTGTTTATATAATGGATTATGTTGATGGGTTTCAGTATATTAAACCATCCCTGCATCCTTGGGATGAAACCTACTTGGTCAGGATGGATGATGTTTTGATGTGTTCTTGGATTTGGTTAGCGAGAATTTTATTGAGTATGCATCGATATTCATAAAGGAAATTGGTCTGAAGTTCTCTATCTTTGTTGGGTCTTTCTGTGTGTTAGGTATCAGAGTAATTTTGTCTTCATAGAATGAGTTGGGTAGAGTACCTTCTGCTTCTATTTTGTCAATAGTTTGTGAAGAACTGGAATTATATCTTCTTTGAAGGTCTGATAGAACTCTGCACTAAACCCATCTGGTCCTGGGCTTTTTTTTTGGCTGGGAGACTATTAATAACTGCTTCTATTTCTTTAGGGGATATAGGACTATTTAGATCATTAACCTGATCCTGATGTAACTTTGTTACCTGGTATCTGTCTAGAAATTTGTTCATCTCATCCAGGTTTTCCAGTTTTGTTGAGTATAGCCTTTTTAAAAAGATCTGATGGTGTTTTGGATTTCTTCAGGATCTGTTGTTATGTCCCCTTTTCATTTATGATTTTGTTAATTAGGATGCTGACCCTCAGCCCTCTAGTGAGTCTGGCTAAGGATTTATCTATCTTGTTGATTTTTTTCAAAGAACTTACTTTTTAATTCCCATGACAAAGTACCATGACCAAGTCAACTTATAGAAGAATGTATTTAATATGGCAGGCAGAAAGGCATGTTGTTGAAAGAGTAGCTGAGGGTTTACATCTTATCTACCTGAAGGAGGCAGAGAAAGAGAGAGAGAGAGAGAGAGAGAGAGAGAGAGAGAGAGAGAGAGAGAGAGAGAGAGTAGGAGAGAGAGAGTAGGAGAGAGACAATTTGGAATGACATAGACTTTTTAAAACCTTAAAGCCCACTTGGTGGAGGTGGCGCATGCCTTTAATCCCAGCACTTGGGAGGCAGAGACAGGCGGAGGGGAGGGTATGGGTGACTTTTGGGATAGCATTGGAAATGTAATTGAGGAAAATACGTAATAAAAAATATTAAAAATAAAAAAAAACCCTTAAGCCCAATCCCAAAGATACACCCTTCTAATAATGTCATAGCTTCAGTTCCACCAACTGGAGAAGAAACACTCAAATATATAAATCTGTTTGGTCCATTATTATTCAAATTACTCTAAATGTGAAGAGACTCATTGATACTTTTTAAAACTATTCCATTATTCTGATCATGACCTTTGTTTGGATTTCCTCACCTTTCTTTCTGCAGTCTTCAGATAAAAGTCAGACAGAAGAATTAAGACAGAGTTATTAGTAAATATTTTTAAAATATATTTTGTACTTCTTTTCTTGGATGAGGCCTTATGTGCTGGACTCTATAAATCCACAAAGCATGTTGCATATTTGTGTAAAATAAAACTGAAGTGTATATTGATTTGTTGGAAAAATATTTGGACAGTTCGTAGGAACATTCCAAATTTCCCACAAGATTTTCGTCTTAGGAATTCAAGCCACTGTGACCATGAGCCATGCTATTGTTGTTTTAACTGACCCAGTTTTTCTTTGGAGGCATGGCTTCATCACATAATAAAACAGATAACTCTCTTTGTCATTTAAACACACATTTAAAAAATAAAATTGTAATATGCAATGGAATAATGCATAGTCAGAACTTAAAAGGTAGGATGTGAGACATGTTTTAAATAAAAGTACTTATTGAGACAAGATGATTGTGAAAATCTGGTATAAATTCTTCAAGTCTTCAATTAATATAAAATTGTTTATGTAGTTATAGTTTGAGTTTTCTTTATTGTTGCTCATTTTTTGTTTTTCAGGGTAGTTTGGTCTGATGCTTGGTTTTTGTTGTTGTGTGTTTTTTGGCTTGGTAAGCAAGCATTGTATTTCTGAGCTATCCTTAGTCTTATTTTGGAGCTATGAGCTTGCAATGCCAGGTTCCAGCTAAGCTTGATGTCACAGTCCATTTCTTTGTACAATGAGTGCTGGAATTCAAAGACATATACCACCAATCCCATTAAAGCCACAATTTTCTACTGTCTTCCTTGGTTAGTTACTTTTATATTGTGCATGAATACCTGGCAGGAAGCAAATAAAGGTAGGGATAGTTAATTTGGGGTTACAGTTTGAGGGCCCAGGGGAACTGTTGTGAGGATCAGATTTAATATTTTGTTATGTTTCTGATGCTTCTTTCTATTAGTACTTTGTATCTTGCTTCACATATACTAAATACAGTTCTTCAATCAAAACCCAAAGTATATTTATCATTGTCCACACAGTGCAAGGTATTCTTTCTGCCATGTGATATTGGTTGTTTTGTTTCATTGCTATAGTGATAGCTAAATTTCCTTGCAATAGGTGATAATACATTCGACCATGGATGAACATTTAAAGGCATAGTGTGTTCTTATGGGAAACTCCAGGTTGATATTTTCCTTTACGTATATGTAATATTATCTTTCCTTGATGAGAGGAGTCCACTAAACGTGTACAGAGTTGTCTCCTCATTGTAGTTGGCTACACCACTTTGGCTCCTAGAAGGTCACACATGAGCACCCACCCAGGAGCAATCTAGATTTACAAATGAAACACACACACACACACACACACACACACACACACACACACACACCCCAGATAATTTCTGACATGCTGTGACTAGCTCAAAGGCTGAGTGCTCCTAATCCTTCCCGTTATCCAAGGCCCAATCAAGGAAGTAGACAGTGACTACTTACCCAAATTCTTGCATAGCTTCTTGTCTTTTTCTCTTGCAGCTCTTACATCTCATCCTTCTCCCCCTAGTCACAGTGATTCTCCATCTTCCTTTCTCCTAGTTCCTAGCCTGGGCAAATCTAAAGGTCCTGCCCAAGTCTATCGGCCCAGCCATTGGCTGTTGGTTCTTTATTGATTGATCAAAACCCAGTTGAGGACAAGAACCTTCAGCTTGGACATGCAGATTCTTAATTTTGGAGGTCTGATTAATTCCGAATATTGGAACCAATTCCAACAGCTGTGGAACAGAAAATATATTAAATACCTGACAGTAGTATGCATGAGATAGGATTGTAAGCAGGCTGTTATGGCAGATGTATAGTCCTTGCTACAACTATGCTATGGGTAATGAGACTTATATCTGAATCTCAACTATTTTCCTAAAAAGAACTCCTCATAGAAAGGACAAATTACAATGAAAAAAAGACATACAGACCAGTCTTCTGCATGTGACTCTGACTAGACAGGAAAGGAGAAGAAAAGAGGAGCCTGAGTTGTTGGTTTGTTTTTTCTTACAGTTGGAACAACACAAAGGAAATAGAGAATACAAGTCAGATTTGTGTTAAAGAACAAACACTTGGAACCAGTGGGAAATATCAAACAGTGAGGAAGGCATAAACAATGTAGAAATGATAAGACATATTTCTTATTTTTGACCTTTAATACAGAGATAGGAAAGTCCTGTGGCTCAGCACTGCAGACAGACAAAGCCTTAAGCACTGCACAGTATGGAAAACTATGGTAATTAAGGAATATTGTCTTTCAGACAACTTGAATTTGAGATTTTAAAACACAGAGTACAAGAACCCCTAAAATCCTGGCCCATGGGGCTGTTCGGCAAAGGGGTAAATGAGATCAAGTTGCTTGTCAGTAAAGGAGCGTAGCGAATGTAACTTTGCAGTGAAGTCTCCCTCATCTAAGAAGACGTGAGGAAACCATGAGAGTCATGAATGACATTTAGTAACCACAAGTTGACACCCCTATAGATGTTAGAGCCAAGAAGACAACAAAAGAAGTCTTGGGGATACTTAGAGAATTGCACATCTGAGAGCTAGTGTTTTCATATGTAGGTCACTGGCTCAGTAAAACTGTGTTTGCAAGAGAGTTAAAAAAGAACTTACTTTTTTATAGCCCTGGCTGTCCTGGAACTCACTTTGTAGACCAGGCTGGCCTCGAACTCAGAAATCTGCCTGCCTCTGCCTCCCGAGTGTGGGGATTAAAGGCATGCGCCACCACTCCCGGCTAGAACTTATTTCTTAAAGTTAAGACAGTTGATTCAGCAGGGCACTTAGGACTAGTATCGGGCTGTGATGGCTTTGCTAAATTTCATGGTGGGAAAACCACTTCTCTATCCTCTCTCTCATTCTCTGTCTTTGTCTCTCTGTCTTTGTCTCTGTCTCTGTCTCTGTCTCTGTCTCTCTGTCTCTCTCTGCCTCTCTCTCTCTCTCTCTCTCTCTCTCTCTCTCTCACACACACACACACACACACACACACACACACAGAGTTAAAATTAAATCAAGGTCAGTAAAGCAATTTAAACAAACCTATAACCCCTAATGAAATAGGGGCAGGAATAAAGATTCTCATAACAAGAAAAATGGCTTTAGCACAAAATTCTACCAATTTTTCAAAGAAGGGTTAACACCAATACTCTTCAAAATGTTTCACAAAGTAGAAATATAAGAAATATTGCTCAATTTATTTATGAGGCCATTATTACCCTGATACCCAAACAACATAAAGACCCAACAATCTTGGAGGATAACAGACCAATTTCCTTTATGAACATAGGTTTAAAAAATATCAATAAAATACTTGTAAACTGAAACCAAGAACACATCAAAGAGATCATCCACCATGATAAAGTAGGCTTCATCTCAGAGAAGCAGGGATGGTTCATATATATAAACCAATAAATGTAATCCACCACACAGACTAAAAGATAAAATGCACATGTTCATGTCATTAGTTCCAGGAAGATCCTGTGAGAAAACCCAATACTTCTTCATAATAAAAGTCCCTAGAGATACAAGGGACATACCTTAGCATAATATAGTTAACACTTTATGATATACAGTAAACACATAGCCAATATAAACCTGTGGAGAGAAACCCAAAATATTTCTACAAAAATTAGGAACAAGGCAAGGTTGTCCACTCTCTCCATTTCTATTCAATATAGAAGTTGAAGTGTTAGCTAGATCAATATTACAACTGAAGGAGATCAACGTGATAGAAATAGAAAAAAGAACTCAAATTATCTTTATTTGTAAAAGATATGATCTTATACATCAAAGACTGTAAAAACTTTGCCATGCAACTTCTACAGCTGAAAAACACCATTACTAAGATAGCAGGATACAAAATAAACACACAAAAATCAGTTACCTTCCTATGTAAAAATAACAAATGGTCTGAGAAAGAAATCAGGGAGACAATACTACTCAGAATATCCTCAAAAATTCTGGGGTATCTCTAGCCAATCAAGTAAGGTATCCTCAAGTAAATTAGCTTTTAAACCCTCTATACATATGCTGCTATCTGTCTGACAACTGCGGTTATGAATAGAGTAAGGGACTAGTAGGGAGAGAAGGTTTTCATTAGGAAGTAGAAATAGATTAGATGAAAGGGAGTATTAAATGGAGAGGGGAAAAGATGAACACTCAGTGAACACTGAGAGGAACAGCTAAATCTAAGGGCCATCTGAGAGGACATAGAATAACCTAAGTTGAAACATCATGATAATTATCTATCTATCTATCTATCTATCTATCTATCTATCTATCTATCTATCTATCTATGAATGAAATCAACAAATAATGGACAGACAAGGCCCCAATTAGACAACTTTTGCCACAAACGAAACCTCCAGTGCCAGGAATGAGTTACCAATTGAGCTATTGGCCACAGAGACCTAATGTAAAACGCCAAACAACTCAGTCTATTGTCAAAGTCATTGGTTGCCTTCCACAAAATGAGAGCAAGGCCCTATTGCTGAAGATAATATAATACACAGATATATCATTGAATCTGAAGAGGTTGATATGGTACCTACCTAGAGCCTGCACCCCCTCCTCACTTGGGCTCATGATAGTGGAAGCTATCCTTCATTCTACCAGAGGAGAAATGCAAACAACCAAATCCTTTGACCCACAAGTTTGAGTTGCCTACAGCATATGCTGCTACAATAGTGACATAAAATTTGTGGGCTTAACTATCTTAGTTACTGTTCTATTGCTGGGAAGAGGTACCATGATCCAGGAAACTCTTATGAATGAAATAATTTATTTGGGATCTTGCTTACAGTTTTTGAGGGTTAGTCCATTATCATAATGTTTGGAAGTCATCAGGCATGGTGTTGGAGCAGTAATTGAGAACGTTAAATCTTGTTCCACAAGTAAATGGCAGAAAAAGATACTAAACATAGCATGGAATTTTGAATTTCTGAAAACCTTCTATTGGTTCTTCAATTGTTAAAGCAGAAAACTGCAAGACTTTACATATTTTTCAAAGCTCCGTGAATGCTGCTTACTCATGTGTGCAAGTACCTGTCACTGTTCTTGCTAGTTCATTGATCTCCTGGTTGCCACCTTATTTTTCATGAAGTTTGGCAAGCTTCCTCTAATCTCAAGATGTTGGAAAGTCCCAGAATCCATTTTCCTGAGACTCTTGCAAACTTTATATGCCCCAGTACAGGGGAACGCCAGGGCCAAAAAGGGGGAGTGGGTGGGGAGGGGATTGGGGGTGTGTGTATGGGGGACTTTTGGGATAGCATTGGAAATGTAAACGAGGAAAATACCTAATAAAAAAAGAGAAAAAAAAACTTTAATTTCTTTAATTCACTCAAATCCCTAATCCCTAGCCATGATGATTTGTATATGGTCAGTCCCAAGGAGTGACACTATTAAAAGGTGTGGCCCTGTTGGAGTAGGTGTGTTACTGTGGGTGTGGGCTTTAAGATCCTCATCCTAGCTGCCTGGAAGCCAGTATTCTGCTAGCAGCCCTCAGATGAAGATGTAGAACTCTTAACTTCCCCTGTACCATGCTTCTCTCCATGCTCGCATGCTGCCACCTTGATGGTAATGGACTGAACCTCTGAACCTGTAAGACAGCCCAACTAATGTCTTTATAAGAGTAACTGTGGTCATGGTGTCTTTTCACCTCAGTAAAACCCTAACTTAAACACCAGCTGTCTTACAAATCTGTCATTTTATGTTATTTTCCAGACTATTGATTGTTATGTTGTACTCTTGGTGGATCTGGTCTCCACAGTCCTCAGCATCCTCCAGTCCCTATCTGCTACAAGGTATGGGTGGCATATTCCACCTTCTACCCTGAAGCTCTTCCCTATGTAATCCATACATTTTGTTTACCCACCACTTTTTTGTACCTTTGGCTTTCTGGCTGCTACAACTTGTTCTCTTTCCCCTCTCTCTTCTTCTTTCCCCTTCCAGTCTCCCCACATGGTTCAAGGCCATGACCTCTCTGGACTGTCTCAGCTGTATCTGCCTCTGACTATGCTCTCCCACATATCTTCACCAAACTTTTTCCTCCACCATACTGAGGAGCAGTCATATTCTTCCTTTCTTTGCCTCTCCTCCCCTCCCCTCCCCTCCACTCCCCTCTCCTCTCCTCTCTTCTCCTTTCCTCTTCTCTCCTTCCTTTCCCTTTCCCTTTCCCTTTCCCTTTCCCTTTCCCTTTCCCTTTCCCTTTCCCTTCCCCTTCCCCTTCCCCTTCCCCTTCCCCTTCCCCTTCCCCTTCCCCTTCCCTTTTCCCTTTTCCCCCTTTTCCCCCTTTTCCCTTTTTCTTTTTTTCCCCTTTCCCCTTTTTCCCCTTTCCTCCTTTTCCCCTTTCCCCTCCCCTCCCCTCCCCTCCCCTCCCCTCCCCTCCCCTCCCCTCCCTTCTCCTTTCATTTCCTCTTCCTTCACCCCTGAGCAAGGGTTATATAAGGGACCAGGCTGAACAAGCATTGGAAAGCAAGCCTATAAGCACCATTTGTCCATAATCCTTGCTTCAATTCCTGCTTTAAGTTCCTATCCTTGCATCTCTCATCTCTCAGTGATGGGTGTAAAACCCAATAATCCCTTTCCTTTTCAACTTGCTTTTGTCACAGAAAGAGAAATCTACCCAGAAACTCCCTTTGACTTACATTGCTGAATCTTCACACAGTAGATACTCAGCAAATTTGTCGAAAGCTGTTCTGTTTAGATTTGTATTAAACTGTATTAATCTCATGTCTTTAATCACAGTGATCACCAGTCCTTTTATTTTGAATTATGTATTTATTACCTGAATTATATTACTGACTTTTTTCCCCAAGAAGGTTTGGCTACAATATTTTCCAAACCTTTATAACTTAAGAATGCCTCCTGCTGCTTTCATATTGGAACAATAAATTGGTTGATGTGGAATTTTCAGGTCACAAACTTTTCCCATTAAAGCACTGTGAATATCTATTTTTTGTTGTCTTCTGGCAACCACTTATTCAGAAAGAGAAAGCTGCAAGACAGTCCAAATTCTGACCTTTCATAAGCCATTTTGTCTCTCGACTTGGGTATTAGTTTTTCATTAAATAACTTTCATTTTCTTTTGGATTCATGAAGTCAGTCCTTTTTATTCACAGACTTGAATAATATTTCAGTTGAGATAGTTTTTCTATTTAATATATGATTGTTGCTTTTTCTATTAGTTAGATGTCTTGATAAACAGGATTATATTTCTCAAACTTAGTGAATCTCATTTTCCCTTTATAATATCTTTTATAATTTTCTTCTTGTGTGAAGATAACAGATGGCTTAGTTGTCTTCTCTTTGCAATGATAGAGATTGGACATAAAGCCTGGGGTACACTAGCCTAGTATCTTGCCACTCATCTATTTGTTCAGCTCTCTTTTTATAGTTTACTTTGAAACAATATCTCAGTAAGTTACCCAGGCTGCCCTTGAACTCAGTCAGTCAGTCAGTCAGTCAGTCCATCCGTCCATCCGTCCATCCGTCCATCCGTCTGTCAGTCAGTCAGTCAGTAGTTCTTGCCATTTCCTCATTCCTAAAGCTCATCACCAAGCTCCAGCTATGAAAATTTCTTATTTGGCTGCTCTGACCAACATGTCTACCTGGACTAAATGTCTCATCTAGCACAGACTTTACATTTTTTGCCTTAAAAACCAAACACTCCTGTGAGCTGCCAGCTGTAAGCTACCAGCTACTGTTTCTCCCCTATTCAGATTCAGCACCCTATTTCTCTACCTTGCTTTATAAAGGATATTGTTTTGCTGATAATTGCTATTTGGGTGTGCTTTGTACCTAATCTGGGGTCTGGAAGGGAAGACTCTATGATGCATGGGTCCTACATTTTTAATACTTTCCATTAGCCTTACTAGATGTACTGGGTTGAATATACTTGGCCCAGGGAGTGGCACTTTTAGGAGGTATGGCCTTGTTGGAGGAATTGTGTCACTGTGGGGATAGGCTTTAAGACCTCCTCCTACCTGCCTGGAAGTTAGTAGTCTTTTATTTGCCTTCCAATCAAAATGTAGAACTCTCCTTTCCTCCAGCTTCATGCCTGCCTAGATGTTAGACTTGGTAATTTATAATAATTATCCAGGTGATTCTGGTTTTGAAGGTTTGGAGAGCAGCACAGGCTTGACACTGTGAGAGGCCAGAGAAGGCAATTGGTGAAGGGGTGACCTCAGTTGCAGTTTATGGCCCAGGACTGAGGGGGTCATGCAGAGAAGTTGAGAATAGGCATCATGAAAGTAACCTACGAGAAGTGAAGCATTGCAGTGGAAGGCTCCAGCAAATTGGAGATGCCAGTACTGTGGTGGGATGATTATCAAGAACAGTAGCAGCAGTGGAGTGGTGTCTTCCAGAGCCTAGAGGGATACAGAGGGCAGAGCTGGAGGAGCCCAGAATATCAGGTGTGAATGCCAGACATTAGAACAAAAAGATATTAGAACAAAAAGTTGAAGTTGCCTTGGATACCCCAAGACGTTAGAGATGTCAGTCATGGGATACCTGCCAAGGAAAGTTGCTAACAGTTAATGGAACCAGCCCAAAAGAACAAAGTTTGCTACTGTTGAATGCTAGGTTTGCCAAAATCAGTCAATAAGGATGAAAGGAGTTGGAGATCTGAATAGCACTTTGATATCAGACATGGAGATGCAGAGATTGGAGTTTGCCCAGCTGAATTTTGGTTTTGCTTTGGTCCAGTATTCCTCACTATGATGTTCTGGAATAGTAATTCTGTGATGTTGGAGGCAGGTGATTTGGTTTTTGCTTTTGATTTTATATGCGGTTACAGTTAAGTGATTGAATGAATCTCAGAAGAGACTTTGAACATTGGACTTTTAACATTGTTGAGACTGTTATAGACTACGGGACTTTCTTTTTTACATTTAAAACTTGTATATTTCTATGTTTATTTTCAAAGAAAAGTTCAACTTTTGAAGTTGAACTAAGTGTATTCTGTATTATTCTATGGCAAGGTATGGCCCCCATAGATATGCATTTGAACAAGCTTATTGGGACCAGGGAGTAGAATGTGGTGGCTTGAATATGCTTGTCCCAGTGATTGGCCTTATTCAGATGTGGAACCTTGATGGAGAAGGCATGGCCTTGTTGAAGAAAGTATGTCACTGTGGGAGTGGGCTTTGAGATCCTCATCCTAACTGCCTAGATGACAGTAGTCTCCTCTGTGTGTTCAGAATCAGGTGTAGAAATCTCTAGAATCATGTCTCTTGGATGCTGTCATATTTACTGCCTTAATGATAATAGGTTGAACCTCTGAACCTGTAAGCCAGCCCCAATTAAATGTTGTCTTATATAAGAGTTGCCTTGGTCATGATTTCTCTTTACAATGGAAACCCTAACTAAGACACCAGGGATTTTCTTTATAATGTGTATTTCTTACATGATACTATAAAATTTGGAAGCAAACCTTTATTTAGACACTGAGACATTCTATAAAAACTTTTATAAGATCTCATTTATTTTATAATTTGGATGTGGCTAAAGAAAAATATGTACTATATAAAGACATATAGGTTTAATAGTTTTTCTTTTTCTTTTTTTAAAAATATTTTTATTAGGTATTTTCCTCATTTACATTTCCAATGCTATCCCAAAAGTCCCCCATACCCTCCCACCCACTCCCCTACCCACCCACTCCCACTTTTTGGCCCTGGCATTCCCCTGTACTGGGCCATATAAAGTTTGCATGTTCAATGGGCCTCTCTTTCCAGTGATGGCTGACTAGGCCATCTTTTGGTACATATGCAGCTAGAGTCAAGAGCTCCGGGGTACTAGGTAGTTCATAATGTTGTTCCACCTATAGGGTTGCAGATCCCTTTAGCTCCTTGGGTACTTTCTCTAGCTCCTCCATGGTTTAATACTTTTTCAACTAAGCCTAACCTTAGATGCCCTCACCAAGTCCTTTCCTAGAAGGCTTTCCTTTTTGTATCTTTTGTTCTCTCTCTCTCTCTCTTTCTCTTATCTGCCTATCTATCTTCACACACATATGTGTGTGTTTGTGTATGTGTGTGTGTGTGTGTGTATGTGTGTGTGTGTGTGTGTGTGTGTGTGTGTGTGTGTGTGTGTGTGTGCTTGCATACATATGAGCCACAATTAAATGTGTAGTGGTCAGAAGACAATTTATGGGGAATCCTTTCTCTTCTTCCACTATATGGATTTTAATGGATCCAATTCAAGTCCTGAGGCTTGCCCTCAAGCTGTTATCTATTTTGTTAGTATATTAGTATTTTCTTTTATTAAATCTGTTTTTTATCTCTCTCTTGAGAGACAAAAGGAACAAAAAGTTGCATGGGTTGGGAGGTAGAAAAGATCTCAGAGCTGTTGAGGGAGGGGAAAACATGATCAAAATATATGAAAAAAGTTTTAAATACAAAAAGAAAGCTTCTTTATTCTTTGCAACTGTTGAACTTTGAGATGCTCTAGCATTGCTGAGATATATTATAACGTCTTGAGAACATAAGAGATCTGGGCATGATGTTGTACACCATCTTTCAGAGGTCCAGGAGAAGAATCACTGGAGATGTCTGGGCACCATCTGGGTAAGTAACACCTTGCCTCAAAATCTACACTCCATTCACACACTCTTTCTCCTCTTCCCTTGAAAGATAGAAAAGGAATATAACCAATATAGATTTGTCTTATGTACATTTCTCTATCTCTTCATTTGTAAATTGTAACAGAGAAGTTGTCTATGATTCTTCTCTCCCTTATACTCTTTAGCTGACAATATTTCTGTCCAAATTCTAAGGAACCTATCTGAGCTCCCTCACACATCTTTCTGCTTACAGACCTGCTGAGGTCATTCCTCAGAGCCTGAGGGGTGGAATGATATGCTCCATGACATTCGCAGATATGTCTCTTTATTAGCTCTGTTTTTTATATTTTAGTTTTCGTAATCCCTTCTCTAACATATTCTCTGGTCTTTTGAACACCACATATCCACACCAGTCATTTACTTGCTCAGCACCTCTACTTTGTCTTTTCCATTGTATATTTTTTAAAATATTAATTTAAATTTGTGTTATTTGTCTTCTTATGAAAAGTGCAGACCTAATCTTGCCCAGAGCTCCATCACATGGCTTAATGACTGTGACTACAATTACTAAACACTACATTTGCTGATTGTCTATACATCAATTTATCTTATGTGAAGGTGTCTACTGTATACATAGAAGGATATAAACATTTGAAAAACAACATCCTGCAACACTGTGTACATTATTGAACCTATAGTATACATACAGGAGAAGGGCATTACTTCAAGTTCTATCTTTCTGTCCATCAATGAAGGGAAGCTAATTCAACTTTGTTAACACCAAACACTTTCTCTTCCATACTTTCTATGTTGCCTGAAGTCAGTCATCTCTGAGGCTTAGAAACTAGGATACAAGTATTTTCCCCTCCCCTTTCAACTCCTTACATGCTTGTCCTTCTTGACTTTGGTGGTTGACTGGTGAAAATTGGTGAAATGAGCAAAGACCTACTTTTCCTCTAACATGAAGTGGTATACTATACAATACTATAACTTATCTATATGTTATTATTGTTCATGGATATGTGGTCAAGACAAAAAAATCAAGATTAGCACAGCTTGCCATTGGCATCACAGCCAGGCTAAAACACACTCCTAGCATTTACATAGGCTCTGGGGATCCAAGTGCTAAGTTTCATACTTACTTGGCTAGCTCTAAAACAGTTGATTTACTTTAGTCTTTTGGGCTCAGAAAAGAAATAAGGCATATCTGTATTGTTTCCTTCTAAACTTCTTTGCATAAAATTCCTAAAACTATTGACATTTCCTTAATAAAAATGCTAGGAGAATATTTGTTGCAGTAATGGGGTAGAGCTTCTGATACCCATGTACACATGAGTGCTAAGAGACTATATCATGCTAATATTGGATTGTGGTTCCTTCACAAATGGCTTGCAAATCTCCAGTATTTTCCTGAGTAATAGAACTGTTTTCTGTTCTAAACACATGAATTTTTATTGGCTTCTGAAAAGAATTTGTCACCAGAAAGAACACGTCAAGTTACCTCTATAGAAGGGACAGTTGCTTAAAGTGGACTTAACGATTGATCATGGGTATCTGAAGAAGGCTTCATAAAATTCTCTGCATTGTGTTATCTATGGAGCATCAGTGAGGATGTGTTATGGTAGAGACTCTTATAGAATGCCCCTCCTTTCAATTGACAATTTATCTTCATCTTTTGTTATAACATGTTTTATTGTTAAATAAATGGAATTAGTAGTTTTTAAGTCTTATAAACTGTTCAAGCAAATTTAGTGAACCCAAGAAGGCATAACTAAGTCCAGATTTCAAGCTGTCAGATGTGTAAGTGATAACCTTGAATACATTATAAAAATATGTTGAAAACAATGAATTCATGAAATTCTTAGGCAAATGGATAGATTAGAAAATATCATCCCGAGTAAGGAAACCCAATCACAAAAGAACACACATGGACTGTATGCATGCACTGATAAGTGGATATTAGCCCAAAAGCATGGAATACCCAAGATACAATTCACAAACCACATGGAGCTCAAGAAGAGTGAAGACCAAAGTGTGGGTGCTTCCATACCTTTTAGATAGGGGAAAAATACTCATGGGAGCAAATATGGAGACAAAGTGTGGAGCAGAGACTGAAGGAAAGGCCATTCAGAGACTGTCCCACCTGGAGATCCATCCTGTATACAGTCAATAAATCCAGACACTATTGTGGATGCCAAGAAGTGCTTGCTGAAAGGAGTCTGATATAGCTGTTTCCTGAAAGGCTCTGCCAGAGCCTGACAAATACAGAGGCAGAAATTTGCAGCCAACCATTGGAATGAGCATGAGGTCATGAGCAATGGAGAAGTTAGAAAAAGGATTGAAGTAGCTGAAGTGATTTGCAACCCCATAGGATGAACAACAATATCAACCAATCAGTACTTCCAGATCTCCCAGGAGCGAAACCACCAACCAAGGAATACAAATAGAGGGACCATTTTTTTCCCAATTTTTTTATTAGATATTTTCTTCATTTAAATTTCAAATTCTATCCTGAAAGTCCACTATACTCCCCCCCCCCCCGCCCTGCTCCCCTACCCACCCACTCCCACTTCTTGACCCTGGCATTCACCTGTACTGGGGCATATAAAGTTTGCAAGACCAAGGGGCCTCTCTTCCCAATGATGGCCAACTAGGCCATCTTCTGATACATATGCAGCTAGAGACATGAACTCTAGGGTAACTGGTTAGTTCATATTGTTGTTCCACCTATAGGGTTGCAGACCCCTTCAGCTCCTTGGGTACTTTCTCTAGCTCCTCCATTGGGGGCCCTGTGTTCCATCCAATAGATGACTGTGAGCATCCACTTCTGTATTTGCCAGACACTGGCATAGCCTTACAAGGGACAGCTATATCAGGGTCCTTCCAGCAAAATCTTGCTGGCATATGCAATAGTGTCTGGGTTTGGTGGCTGATTATGGAATGGACCCCCGGATGGGGCAGTCTCTGGATAGTCCATCCTTTCGTCTCAGCTCCAAACTTTGTCTCTGTAACTCCTTCCATGGGTGTTTTGTTCCCAATTCTAAGGAGGAATGAAAATCCACACTTCTTCCTTTTTCACTCCTGAGATATGGTCTCACTATGTAATACAACCTGTCCAGGATGTAGACGAAGTTGGACTTGAACTTATATTCTTCTGTCTGGATCTCTCTCTTAAGTTCTGGGATCAAAGAAATGTGCCACTATATGCAGCTTTCACATTTTATTTCTTATTGATTGCTGCAAATTGTTTTGGTGCCTTCATTTCTAAGGTATAGCTCTAGGAAAACATATCAGTAGTTGTATAAGTCTGAGCTTTATTTTTATGATATTACAATTGTGGAATATATGATTAATTCTAGTAATAAAACAAATTTGTATTCTGGAGTTTACATTTATTTTATGAAAATGCATAAATCATTAATATTAAAGGAGCATTGAGTTATTACATAAAAGTTTAGTTTAGCAAATATATATTTTATCTGAATGTTTTTTGTGCATACATTAATGATAAAATTGCTATATCTGAGATTATTTGATGAGGAAATTTGGTTTAAGGAATGCCTATAATCTACTAGGTATAAAATTATTCTGTTCTGTGACTTCTATTTTTAGTTCAAGATGTACTTTTACTTTACATCTAATTATGCCATTCATAATGAATGAATATTAACTTGATCTGTGGGAATATGCTATAATTTCAGAACAGCCAAACATTTATGTGGTGATTTCTGTCTTTTTTTCTTTTTCTTTTTTCTTTCTTTCCTTCTTTCTCTCTTTCTTTCTTTCTTTCTTTCTTTCTTTCTTTCTTTCTTTCTTTCTTTCTTTCTTCCTTTCTTCCTTTCTTTCTTTCTTTCTTTCTTTCTTTCTTTCTTTCTTTCTTTCTTTCTTTTTTTTTTTGATACAAGGTCTCACTATGTCCATTTAACCTGGAGAGATTATACAGACTTAGCTGCACTTGAATTTGTGACAAGTCTCCTACCTCTCTTCCCCAGTGCTGGGAATATAAGCAGTTGGCAACACATCTGACCTTCATGTAGTGATTTCAGTACCATATAGATAAAAAATTTGCATGCTGTTTACCTGATTGAGTTTAGATTCCTGAATATTTTCTTACCTAGCAATATTTTTTAGACCACAAGAAAGTGTATTGAAAATAAACTATGATATTTTATAGCAAATTTTAGAAATTCAATACAGTGAAAACTATTGCTTGGTCACAGACAGAAGATTTTAAAGGATGTTGATATTTAAGATATTACAAACAGAAATCTGTGTGAAGAGATGGCTTAAAAACAGGTCATGTCTTTACGAATCAGTATCTACCAGCTTTCATAGTCATATGTAAGTGACTTTATACAGCTGTATGGCTTGAACAATGATCACAGAGAGTAATTCCCAAACCTAAAATGTAGGGACAGAATGGTATATATATTATAAGGTAACCCGTTCCATTCTTTTAAGTTGGCATTACTGCCTTTGACACAGCTTCGGGAAATAAAAAGGCTATTGGAATGCAGAGCAGGAAAATGTATTCCCAGAAGGATTTGCAAAATGAAAGCTGGAAAACCTGAGTGGAAACAGATTTCTGAAAAGTCAGCCTTATTTCTCTATAACCAATATTGTTAAAAATGAAAAATATCTTATGCATTTGATTATATTACTGTAGTAAGTTTTCAAATATTAAGTTAAAGAATTGGTACAGAAATTGTAATGCAATACATTGAACTCATTGTAAAAAACAGCACGCAAGACACTATATAAAGTTTCTGCCTGCAATTGAACTGTTCTGTTAGTTTTGTAACTCATTATGCACAGATTTGTTACTTTTGTTACTACTGTTATTTCTACACTAGATAGTTTGATCATTTTAGTGGGGCAAACGTTCTCGTCATTGTGGTAACCTTCCAAAGTTCACTGTAGTTCAGTAATTTGAAGTAGTTGCCAGTTTAAGTTATACTGTCCTACAGGCCAGTAACTCAGATACAACACAGCAAGGAAAGCTTGTCTCTCCTCTCTGATATCTGGTAAGGTGGGAGAGCTCAAGGTACCTGTAGTAACATCTGAACTTCATCTAGTATGGCTTAAGAACCTAGTCTTGGCTTGAACATCTTGTGTTACATACTTAGAACCTTATGCTTAGAGTCTGTTTTAGCCATCTACTGAGGTTCTTGGACATTCATGTACTAACTAGATCTCTCTTTCTTTCTCTTATAGAACCTGTCAATGATCCATATTGTGTTTCCAGCAAGTTGGATGAACTTTCCATGTGGCTGCTCAAAGTAGGCACAGAAACAGCATCTTCAATGTCTACAGATAGGGCCTGGAAACAATGTAATGTGAATGCTCAAAGCTTTCAGAGTCCATGTTAAAAAGGAAGAGGTTGAGCATGGATTAGAATAGGAAGACATTGGATTTGGAGGTTATCATCAAAAGAATAGTCTTCCATAATTTGTCTTCTTTTCCCTTTTCAGAGCTCTACCTTTCTAATGTGACTAATTCTTGTATTAGATTCAGTCTTCCAAATATGAGGACAATCTAGGAATTCATTGTATAAGCCAGGTTCTTGCGTTAGTTAATAAATTAGGACAAGAGCAATATGTTTATTCACATATTTAAAGGGGGTAATTTTTCTAAAAAATAGCTATTAAAAAAGAATGAATTTATGAAATTCCTAGGCAAATGGATGAACCTGGAGGGCATCATCCTGAGTGAGGTAACCCAATCACAAAAGAACTCACATGATATGTTCTCACTGATAAGTGGATATTAGCCCAGAAACTTAGAATAACCAAGATATAAGATACAATTTGCAAAACACATGAAACTCAAGAAGAATGAAGACCAAAGTGTGGACACTTTGCCCCTTCTTAGAATTGGGAACAAAACACCCATGTAAGGAGTTACAGAGACAAAATTTGGAGCTGAGACAAAAGGATGGACCATCTAGAGACTGCCATATCTGGGGATCCATCCCATAATCAGCCGCCAAATGCAGATACCATTGCATACACTAGCAAGATTTTGCTGAAAGGACCCTGATATAGCTGTCTCTTGTGAGGCTATGCCTGGGCCTAGCAAACACAGAAGTGGATGTTCACAGTCAGCTATTGGATGAATCACAGGGCCCCCAATGGAGAAGCTAGAGAAAGTACCCAAGGAGCTAAAGGGATCTGCAACCCTATGGGTGGAACAACAATATGAACTAACCAGTACCTCCCGGAGCTTGTGTCTCTAGCTGCATATGTATCAGAAGATGGCCTAGTTGGCCATCAGTGAAAAGAGAGGCCCATTGGTCTTGCAAACTTTATATGTCTCAGTACAGGGGAATGCCAGGACCAAGAAGTGGGAGTGGGTGGGTAGGGGAGGAGGGGAGGGTATAGGGGGCTTTTGGGATAGCATTGGAAATGTAAATGAAGAAAATACCTAATTAAAATAAAATAAAATAAAAAATTAAAAAGTAATATTATAAAGTATTACTGCTGCCTCTTGATATCGATGTTCCTAAACTAATATGTCTACCTTCAGTACTGACTGTCAGCTCCTCCACACTACAGGGCTGGCACCTGTAGATAGGATGCTGTGTGTCAGACCTTGTTTGTCTTTACACATTTTGCATAATCTCTAGTTTTCCCCACATAACTGTAAGCTTTATGATGTCAGGCTGTTTTTTGAAAATGCACATTTCTTTCTATCAGAAGACTTAAGACAATCATAACTTCCCTTAAAACTATAACTTTTACTTAATGGATTCTGGCAGAAGGGAATATAAATGGAATTATTATTGGCAGGAGCAATGGATCATAATGTTTGGGGGAGGGTCAGATTTCTTCACAGTAGATTGCATCTAGCATAACGATTATAAGGCAGAATAAACTTGCCGTTCAGATGATCTCTCCTTCGGCCTTTCCCAGCATTAATTGTAAGTAAATTAAGACAGTTACTAAAGCCTTAGAATGGCAACAAAAGACTGTGGCACATCATGGAAAGATGAGAGTCTGTGTCACAATAGTGGCTATTGTTATAGTCTCTCCACTGCTCATCACTTCTTCTCCTGTGACTGTTTCCAATAAGATATGTCTGTAAGTGTCCTGTATTTGAACTATATTTGTTAGGATTCCAATTTCAGAAGCAAAGTTTTGTTTTCATAACCGCTATAATCTCTTATAGTTGGATACATGCACTATGCCAAATGTTCCTTAGGATGTTTCATTCTCTTCTGTTGAGAGAAATATTAAAAAATGATTCCACCAACTCTCAGCGGGGCCAGGTCATGCTCCCGTGCTCCTGCCACCGCCAACTCTCTGGAGCTAGCCCCTGTGCCAGGTGATCTCATTCGCTTGATCTCTCGGCCTGCTAACTCTCCAGCCCCTTGAGGCCACAGGGCTCCTGCCAGGCCATTTCTAGGATGGCCCCCGAGTTCTTCTCGCTTCCATGCAATGCCCCACTTACCCCCTGGTTAGCCATCTCAACACTTAATTATCTAGTAAAATCAAGACTCTTAATGCTTAATTAGACAAATAGATTTATGTATCAATAATAACACAGTTTAGATGATGTTAATACAATGATTTCAGAGCCAATTGATAATGATACAGCTTTAACCCAATTATTCTAACATTTTGATAGCACCATATTGGCCTCCATACTGGTTTTCCCCTCCTGAGACCTTTCTATCTCCTTCTCCCTCTTTCTGCAACTCTTTGATTCACCTCCCTTCTCCCTGTCCAATCACAGACCTCCTCTGTATTAATGCAATTGAACAGGGAAAATCTTGTGACACTCTTCAACCCAGGAAGGTACTTTTCTTATATATATTTTTAATAAAGATTGAGGAAAATAAATTAAATAGTTTCACTTAGCAATGGTGTAATTGGGAAAATTGTGGCTTGAAGTCATAGGTAATATAAATGTTATTCATTTCTGTTTTACCTGTTTGGAGAGTGGAAGTGGTAAAATTACAACATACTCTACATACAATTCTTTCTTCAGTGAAATGCAGTGAAGGTTTTTCTCTTTCTACACATGGCCAAAGCAAAAACAGAATCACAGTGAAAGTAGGGCATCTTTAAAAAGAAAATTAGTATAATTTAATTTAATTTAATTTTCATGTGTATTTTTCCAAGCATATATTTTATATGGTAAATAATTTTATGGATCCACTTGCTCATTGGGTCATAGTAGAATCTTTTATAGTATGTCATAGTAACTTTGCCACTGCTTGAATTAATCTGTCCGGCCTGACAGATTCATGCTTTTGAATCATTATTGCCTTATTATTATTAGAAACTAAATAGATATTATACTGTTTAAAGAAGGAAAATAAGTTTTCTCCAATGGAGTGATACTAGGTATATCAACCACTCTTTTCTTTTTAAAATTTTTATGAGATATTTTTTCATTTACACATCAAATGCTATCTGAAAAGTCCCCTATACCCTCCCCCGCCCCTGCTCCCCTATCCACCCACTCCTACTTCTTGGCTCTAGTGTTCTCCTGTACTGGGGCAACCACTCTTGGGCAGAGATCATATTCAAGAAAAATAGACTAACCTATTATGAACTTCATAGTATTTCTCTCTCTCTCTCTCCCTCTCCCTCTCCCTCCCTCCCTCTCTCTCTCTCTCTCTCTCTCTCTCTCTCTCTCTCTCTCTCTCTCTCTCTCTTCATGTATATATATTTATTTGGTTATAGTTTTGTGGTTCTGGAGGGACTTGTATTGGGATTTTATTTTATTTTTTAGAAAAATAACACAAAGTTACATTCTTTGGGAGGGGAGAGGACGACTTAGAGGAGGGTAAGACTATGAAAAAATATGTTTAAATTTAAAAATGTATTAAATAACAAAACATAATAAAAATGAATCTACATGCATGTATGTGATGAAATACATGATCAAATTCTATAAAAAGAAAAATCTATCACATCTATATTTTCTGAAATGTACATCTCTACATGTACCTATTGTGTAAAAATTTATTTCTATCAGTTATTATAGCATTATATATGTCAACTCTCTTCATATTAAAAACTTAGGCCAACAAAAATTTTTATAATGAATACATGACTCAGATTCAAGAGTCTCAAAACCATATATTCAAATAAATGAATTATGAATTCAACTATCAGATTCGACTATTTCAATTGCTGCTTTTAGCTTGTCTAGGAGGGTGCTAACCATGCTGTTTATTTTTATAGGAGGGCAAGTTAAATATTCAAACTCCTATCATTTCCCAGAAAAAAGTGAATGTTGAATAGTGAATAATGAATAAGAGTCTAAATGTAGCAAAGCTTTGGACAGAAAGATTTGTGCTAGACAAATAAAGATGGTAAATGTGGTAGAATATGTATACATGGTACAACAGTTCTTTCAAAGTGAGCACAGGTCCCTCTCTACTGTTGTGAAAAGCTCCATTCATTTACACATGAGCTGTGAATATAGGTGAGTGTGTGTGGGTTCTGGGAAGCTAGTCTATGTCACCCGAGGCCAGCTGCATTCAGCAAATGTTTGGGGATGGCTGCATTTGTATGATTCCTTTCAGGACTTTGCAAGGAAATAATTCAGTGCAATGTGTGAAAACAGGAATCAACTGAAAAAACTAATAAATAAATCATTATAGAAGACCTATTCAAGGTAAAATGTAAAATAGCATGTAAGGGTAACTGCAAGACTCACTCACTAATGGTTTAGTTTATTTTTAATGAAAGAAAAAAGTATGAGTTTCTACACTTGGGACAAGTCACGTATACAGGAAAAAAAAAAAAAAAAAAGGAAAAACATCCATACCTATCCCAGATTAGGTTTATCATGAGAAAATAGTTCATTTAAAAACAAGCTCATTTGTTTCTTTTTATTATATGATGTTTGAGCCATCAATATTGAGCATAAACTGTTTTAATTTTGTGATGGTATCATAAGGATATATAAAAATAACCGAAACAAATTGCTCTGAAAAATTTAGTGGTTATTTTTTATTTAAAAATCTGTGAGACAAAATATATGGCAAGGAAAAGGAAGGAAGGAAAACTTAAACTTGGACCACAGCTTCAGGAAATGAAGTCCATTAAAGAAGAGAAGGGATGGCTACAGAAGCAGAAGGCTGCGATCACACTACGTCCATAGTCAGGAAACAGACTGATGGATGCTGGGACTCTGCCTGCTTTCTCCTTTAATGTTCATCAGGAACCCTGGCTCTAGTACTGTGCTTCCACATTTGGGGTGGATTTCCCACTACAATTAAACTAATATAAACTATCTTTCTCGGACATCCTAAGGTGCTTGTCTTTTCACTGATTCTAGATCTTCCCAAGTCTAAAATCGGAATTGATCATCACAGTTTTAAACAAAGCAAATATTTTGGTCATTTAAATTTTGCTACATTACATAAAATAATCTTAAAATATATTAAAAGGAAGTACAAAACTTTACATATTATAGTGCAGAAGTTTAAACAGAACTGAGAAATCAGGCTCAGAAGTAAATGATAGACTGCTAGAATATTTATCTAGCATGCAGAAACCCATTGATCTCCATCAACAGATAGGATACAAACACACATGTGTACACACACACACACACACACACACACACATACTCAGAGGACACCGAGAGAGGTGGATGGGGAGTGAGTGAGGGACAGAAGGAGACAGAGACAGAGAAACCTAGAGAGGAACAGACAGAGAAAGGGGGAAAGAGACAGAGGGACATAGAGAGACACACACAGAGAGACAGAGACAAACAGAGAGAGATAGAAACAGAGACAGAATCCACAAGAGAGCAATATTCCGTGTTGAAGGCTGTAAAGAATTCTGGATTTAGCTGGTCCTTGATCAAGAAAACAAAACGAAGCAAAACAAAATAAACAAACAAACAAACAAACAAAAAAACAAGCTCAAAGACTTGCTTTTGTCTTCCCTATTAAGCTATTTTAGACACTGTTGTAGCTTCTGTGAAGTTATGTTCAGAGAATCTGTGGTCCCTATTGACTTCTGTATTCTCCTTCCTTATTTTGGTTTTTGTTTTGTAAAGGAGTCTTGCTATGTATCTTAGCTGGCCTATTCTTCACTATATAAACAGGGCTGGTGTCCAACTCAGATATCTTCAAGCTTCTGTTTCTTGAATAGCAGTATTGAAAGGTGCAGCATCTCTGTACATTCTCTTATATATATCCATCTAGAAATACATGTGCACTAATTCCCTCTATAGACTCTTGTTTGCTGGACAACTTGGAAGTGAGTTTTAGAATTGCTATCAGTTTGTTATCACTTTGTTTCCTGCTTTCTCTAATTATTTTTGAGGAAATCCAGCCATTTCAAATTTATAAGTCTAAATACTTATAGTTGCTTCTAATCATGTGTATCTGTTATATTTCTCAAAATGTGGCTAGTACAAATTAAAAAATATTATAATACAATTTATAAAATATATTCCAGAGTTCAGTCTCAGTAGTCATTCAGAAACAGAAAACATTTCATTAGCTTATAAATATAAACTCAGGATATAATAAGATATTATATACTATGCTAATTACAAAGGACATTAATCAATAGTACTTGTTTTTTCTTAATTTGTGCTTGTATATTATTTGAATTGTAAGATGATAATCGAAATATATAAGATGCAATGTGATGTTTTGATCGATGTACACATTCTGGAAAGATTGAGACCAACCAAGTGACATACATGATTGTCACCCACTAATTTACCAGTTTTCATGCTGACAACATTTAAATTACATATATATATATATATATATATATATATATATATATATATATATTCCTTAATTTGAGATGCTCCTTACTTAGATGTTTACATCCTAATAGTCAGAGGTTCACAGGGACATTTTATTCTTTATTATTGTCTTTGATCTTTTTCTGAGGTAAAAACAATAGAAGAGAAATTATTTACAAGTAAATAAGAAAGAAATACCAGATTCACTGCCTCATGGTCAGTATTTTCTTTTTTTTTTCAATTTGTATCAGATATTTTCTTCATTTACATTTCAAATGCTATCCCGAAAGTCCCCTATACCTCCCGCCCACACCCTGCTCCCCTACCCACCCACTCCCACTTCTTGGCCCTGGCATTCCCCTGTAATGAGGCATATAAAGTTTGCAAGACCAAGGGGCCTCTCTTCCCAATGATGGCCAACTAGGCCATCTTCTGCTACATATGCAGCTAGAGACATGAGCTCCAGGGGTACTGGTTAGTTCATATTGTTGTTCTACGCATAGGGTTGCAGAACCCTTCAGCTCCTTGGATACTTTCTCTAGCTCCTCCCTTAGGGACCCTGTGTTCCATCCAATAGATGATGGTGAGCATCCACTTCTGTATTTGCGAGGCACTGGTATAGCCTCACAAGAGACAGCTATTTCAGGGTCCTTTCAGCAAAATCTTGCTGGCATATGCAATAGTGTCTGGGTTTGGTGGCTAATTATAGAATGGATCCCTGGTTATGCTCACACGCTGATGTATTTCCAATGCCAATTGGACACTTGCTAAACGAGAAGCAGGTGATATACAGATATCCACCCGCAATAAAATAATCTAGCCTCTTTGTCATTCGTACTCATTTGCCCTGGTAAGCTGATATTGGAAAGTAATCACTAGCTTAATACATAACTAATATGTGAACAGACAAGTGGCACCTGAGATATGGATATTGGGGGCTTTCTGAACCTCATCATATTATAAAGTTTAAAAAGTCTTGCAATTTAGCATGTTTGTGAACTATTTCTTGTCCTAAGGAAATAGTAATCAGTGATTAATTCTGAAAAAAAAATGTGTTTTATGCTAAAATGCTAATTTTAGAGCATGCAGCCAAGCATGGAGCAGAAAAAGAAAGAATGGAAAAAGAAAGAATATCAAATTTAGTACTTCAAAGCCAATATTTCCTTCTATAATCACACTTTGGTGTGTTTCTGGTTCAAATGGGACTCTTACTATACAAGAAGCAGGTGATGTTAGGGACCCACCCCAAATAAAATAGCCCAACCTCTCAGGTTCCATGTACAATTTTACACAGTAAGTATACAGTTTGCTTTAGAGAAATAGCCCTTTAAATAGTCGTAATTTACTCTCTCTCTCTCTCTCTCTCTCTCTCTCTCTCTCTCTCTCTCTCTTTGTGTGTGTATGTGTGTGTATGCACGTGTGTGGGTTTGTCTTTTTTTTTTAATACATATCTAGTCAATAAATAGAAACTCCTTTTGTATAGTACATACTCACAGTTAAAAAATAATGGGCGTAAAGAAACTGCCAGTTTTTTTTTTTCTTTTTGGTTTGTTGTAATCATGAATATATACATTTATCCTTAAAGCACAAAAAAGTACAAGATAGAAAGCAGCACGTGGTGCCCACCACTCTCTGTAAACTTCATTCCCATTTCCATGAAAAGTTGTCTTTATATTTGTTGAACATTTTCCAGTTTGTGAACTGGAAACCTTCGGTTTCATTGAAAAGTCAGCTATGTCAAATGATGTTTTGCCGGGGCAAACAGGTGAAAGGATGTTTTGCTAAAGTGGAAACATGAAAGAATGTTTCCTTGAAGCTAATGCAGGTGAAAGGATCTTTTGCTGAAGTAGACACAGGAAGAAATATTGCACTGAATTAGACACAGGTGATAAGATATTGTACATAAGCAAACATATAAAAGGACACATGGTCTTAAGAAGAAATATAAATATAACCCAACAGACGGGGGAAGACATTAGATGGTATTGGTTCACCTTACCATTCCTTATTGGTCATCGCTTGTCATTACTTCATAGAAACACACACAACACACATATAAATTAGTCTCAATGAACAATGACAGCTGATTTACATAGATAGCTTTACAAGACATCCTTGGTCTCCAGTCTTTGCTGATTGATCTTCACTTTGTTTAGGAGGCAAAGAAGTTCTCCTGGCATCTCTGCTGGTCCTGTTCCCTCCTGCTGACTCACGCTGATTTTGCTGGCTGTTTCTGCTGGCTCATGCTATTGCTGCAGATGCCTGTTTACTCTCCTGACACTACTAAAGGAGAGTGCTATTATCCTGTCAATTGGAGATTAAAACTGTTCCAAGAAACTACTTCTAAACAACATAGAACAAAGTCTCTGAATTGAGCTGTTGCTGCTGATTCATGTTAACTGAACTACTGATATACTGATAATGCAAATTATATTTGCCCCAAAGAACCATTTCTACTTACCTGTATCTTAATAACATTTCTTTTCTACTACTCCGTCTGGTAGGTGGTGGACTAGAGGGGTGGTTAAAGCATTTACGAACCCTTATTAAAAGTAGGTTTTTAAAAAGTCTAAGCCTACAAGTTTGGAGTATGATGATGTTGTACTTGGAAGTTAAAATGTACTGATTTAATGATGCTCTGTGTTTTTGATGGAATAACTTCTGCTGTAGCATATTTCTGTAGTTAACATTTGTCTAGGTTAGGGTTTCATTGCTGTGAAGAGACACCATGATATAATATATAATATATAAAATAAAACATTTAATTAGGACTGGCTTACAGTTTCAGAGGTCCAGTTAATATCATTGTGGCATGAAGTATGGCATTATTCAGGGAGACATGATGCTGGAAAAGGACCTAAGAGTTCTATGTCTTGATCTGAAGGTAGGTAGGAGACTCTCTTCTACAGGCAGCCAGCAAGAGGATCTCTTCCATACTGGATGGAACTTGAGCATAAGAGGAGACTTCAAAACCCACTTTTACAGTAACACACTTTTTAACGAGGCAACTCCTCCTTCAATAAGGCCACACCTCCTAATTTTCCCATGGGCCAAGCATAGTTAAAACACCATAACATTTCCTTAAAATTATTTTCTGAAGGGAAGTGAAGGAGCAGTGGTTCTCACCAAGAGGGGAAGTAAGTGGTAACTGTGAGGATGTATTGTGTGAGAGAAAAATAATTAAATTAAAAAAAAAAACTTTTCCATTTAAACTGTTTTTTCCTCACTCTACTATTGCAATAATACTAAAATTCTTCTACTTCTAGAAATGTCAATATCCTTGAATTAAATAAATATGGAAGAAATTTAGATGAGAAGGTAACATTTGAGAATGACAACATTTTCTAATATATTCATATTTAATGAATATTTCATTACATTTTGGAACCTATCATTTTCTTGGGAAATTACTTGAACATTTTTTTCTTAAAGGAAAAACTTTTAAAAATGATTTTGCTGTGCAAATATGATGTCTGGTTGGTGGTTTAGTGTTTGAGAAATCTTGGGGTCCAGATTAACTGAGATTTCTGGTCCTCCTACAGGATCACCCTTCTCCTCAGATTCTTTCAGCTTTCCCGAATTCAAAAACAAGGGTTAGCTGCTTCTGTCCATTGGTTGGGTGCATATCTGCATCTAACTCTTCCAGCTGCTTTTTGAGTCTTTCGGAGGACAGTCATGATAGATCCTTTTTTGTGAGCACTCCATGGCCTCAGTAGTAGTTTCAAACCTTGGGATCTCTGCTTGAGCTTTGGGCCTGTGGCTGGACCTTCTTTTCCACAGACTCCTCTCCATTTCTATCACTGTAATTTTTTCAGACAGAAACAATTATGTACTCACTGATAAGTGGATATTAGCCCAGAAACTTAGAATACCCAAGATATAAGTTACAATTTGCTAAACGCATGAAACTCAAGAAGAACGAAGACCAAAGTGTGGACACTTTGCCCCTTCTTAGAAATGGGAACAAAACACCCATGGAAGGAGTTACAGAGACAAAATTTGGAGCTGTGACGAAATGATGGACCATCTAGTGATTGCCACATCCAGGGATTCATCCCATAATCAGCTTCCAAACGCTGACACCATTGCCTACACTAGCAAGATTTTGCTGTAAGGACCCAGATATAGCTGTCTCTTGTGAGACTATGCCGGGGCCTAGCAAACACAGAAGTGAGTGATCACAGTCAGCTATTGGATGGGTCACACGGCCCCCAATGGAGGAGCTAGAGAAATTACCCAAGGAGGTAAAGGGGTCTGCAACCCTATAGGTGGAACAACAGTATGAACTAACCAGTACCCAGGAGCTCTTGTCTCTAGCTACATATGTATCAAAAGATGGCCTAGTCAGCCATCACTGCAAAGAGAGGCCCATTGGACTTGCAAACTTTATATGCCCCAGTACAGGGAAACGCCAGGGCCAAAAAGGGGGAGTGGGTGGGTAGGGGATTGGGGGTGGGGTGGGTATGGGGGACTTTTGGGATAGCATTGGAAATGTAAACGAGGAAAATACCTAAGTAAAAAAAAAGATAGGAAAAAAAAAAAAAAAAAGAAAACTGGAAATAGATCTACCTGAAGACCCAGATATGCCACTCTTGGGAATATACCCAAAACATGTCCCACCATGCCACAGGGGCACATGTCCCACTATGTTCATAGAGGCCTTATTTGTGATAGCCAGAAGCTGGAAACAACCTAGATGTCCCATGACAGAAGAATGGATACAGAAAATGTGGTTCATTTACACAATGGAGTACTACTTAGCTACTAATTATGAGGACATCATGAGCTTTGCAGGCAAATGGATGGAACTAGAAAATTTATATGGCTTTTAAAAGGCTTTTAGTGTCACCATTCTTATTATTTTAGTAAAATGCTTTTGGTCAACTTTGCATTTTGCAAGCATAAATCTTATTTTGTAGTTTAAAAATACTTAAAATCAAGTAATTATTATGGTGGTTTGAGTAAAAATGTACCTCATAGGCCCATGTTTGAATGTTTGGTAAGTTAGTGGAACGATTTGGAAATGGATAGTTGTTGTGGCCTTATTGGTGGACAAATACCTTCATTGGAGGAATTGTGTCACTGGGGATGTCTTGGAGGTGTCAAAAGCTTATCACTCTCTTTCTTTCTGCTGCAACTTGCAGATCTGATGTGAGCTCTCAGGTAATAATGCCCCAGCACCATGCCTGCCTGCCTGCCTGCCTGCCTGCCTGCCTGTCTGCTGGCCTGCCTGTAGGCTCCATGTGAGAATAGAAATGGACTAATCCCCTGACACTGCAAGAAAGTCCCAAATTAGATGCTTTGTTTTATAAGTTGCCTCAATCACGGTAGCTCATCACAGTCATAGGAGAGTAACTAAAACAATCTCCCTCTCCAAATTATAAAATAGCTTATGGAAAACTGAGGAATATATTATATAACTATTTTATAGATGTTTTCCAACCTGAACCACAATGCAGTGTATAGCTTATAACAAGGGTGAGTTATTCCCTTCCAATTTTAAGAACATTAAACAATGAGCTTTATTTAAATAACCATTTTATTGAATATAATAGGTGATTTAAATTACTACTTGAAAATTAATTTGCATAAGTGCCACGGAGATTACAAAAATATGTATAATCTTTGTACAATTGAAATTGCTAAATCCCCAAAATAATTTCTTAATGGAAAGTTAAGTCTATCCTAATTAAAAATATAATAAAGGGAACTGAACCTAGAGCCTCATCCATGTTAGGCAACTACCCTACCCTTGTAGAATGTTATTTTTTAAGGTTGGAGACAACATCTCACTAACTTCTTCATCTTGTCTTTAAACTCTGTAGTCCATGTAGGCTTTCACCCGTAATCCTTTGCAGTAACTTCCTCATAGCAGAGATTACAGGCTTATGCATCTGACCCAACTCAGGAGTTAAAATTTTTACTTCATGCAGCACTCTGGAGTCTTTTTCTATGAGTCACTAGTTGCACCAGTGGAACTTCTGTTAGAGGCAACAGCAAAGTTATCCTTGAAGTTCTCATCTAGCCAACATCCACAATGAAGAAGAATGTCTCCTCAATTGGTGGTTATTTTAACTTAGCTATCTTATCAGAAAAGGAAAAAGGAACTAATGTTAGATTTTATCTAATCAAAATTAGAATTGTTTGGTATATTAGAAAACCTGTAAATATGTCTTAATTCTTATTTCATAGGTTAGCTGGGCTAAATTGGGAAAAGTATGCCACAGAAATCAATCTGGTCTCTGTCATTTTGCTCTCTAGTAAAATGTTCAGCAATGTAAAGTATGTAACAATAAGAAACATATTTAGTTCAGTGGTGTATCTTACATAAGTCTTTGCTTTATTCCTATCCAATAGTATTATAAAGGGCAGTATAATTAATTATTTATTTGGAGAATCTCAAAAGTATACTTTTCTTAGAAGATTAGAACTAATATGCCATTATTATATTCATCAATGACTTGTTTTACATTTCAACAAAAAGGATACTATAACACAGTACTTACAAAACCTACCTGAGCACTCACCACCCCTCATTTTGTAATAGATAATGAGAGAAATCCTTGGAGAAGAATTCCTTTTTTTCTCATGTGTGTGTAATATTTGTTACACCTTAGATGGTTTCTCCAGGGAACGTTTGCTCTTGAATCTCATGCCTGCCTCCAGTATCATTTACTTGAAGCAAATGACAAGTCAGGTGAGCAAAAGGAAGATTCTACATGCAAGAAAGTTTTCACATCTGAAAAGATACAGAGTAAGAAACTCAGTTCAATGCAATGAGATGAATTCTATTTCACAGTTCTGTTTGGGAGACGTCTTAGGGCTTTACTGCTGTGAACAGACACCACAACCAAGGCTACTCTGATAAGGATGACATTTAATTGGGGCTGGTTTACAGGTTCAGAGGTTCAGTCCACTATCATCAAGGTGGGAACATGGTGGCATCCAGGCAGGCATGGTGAAGGAGAAACTGAGAGTTCTCCATCTTCATCTGAAGGCTGCTAGCAGAATACTTAACTTCCAGAGAGTTAGGATGAGGGTCTTAAAGTGCACACCTACTTCAATAAGGCCACACCTGCTAATAGTGCCACTCCCTGAGCCAAGCATATACAAACCATCACAGGGGAGTAAAGTGATATAGTGCAAGGCAAGAAAAAGCCATTAAGAGCCTCCCTCCCTCTCTCATCTATAACAGATATGTTATAAGATTCACTATGGAGGGTGATGGTGTGGATTAGAGTTAAGTTGGCCTAGCTTGTTAACAGAAAAATAATCCAATGAAACCTGTAAACACTTTTGCTGCTTTGATAAGAATTATTATTATGTAAATAATTTATATATTACATACTAGTATATATTATATATCAAATATAAATATAATTCTATAATATAACATATTATGTTATATATTATGTATGTATATATATGATTATTATACATAATAAATATAGTGTTTTATATATAAGGAGTATAATAATTATATTTCTGATAAAAGATGTAGAATAATTTCTTAGAAAATATATTAATTACCTGTGAGAAACATGTATAAAATACATGTAAGCATTCATGTTTGATATCAAGTTTTTAATATGATCTCTACAGGTTCTATCTCCCTTTTGTTGAATATTTCAGCTAATGTCATCTCAGTTGGGTCCTGGGAATCTCCTGTTTTCCTGGCATCTGGGACTTTCTAGTGGTTACCTCCAGTTCCTTATCTCTCACTGCTACATATCTCCATTCAATTTCCTGACCTGCTATATTTCTCTCCCCTTCCTGCCCTCTTTTCATATCCTCCCATACCTGATCCTGCCCCCACTTATTCCCTCCCTGTCTTCCTCTCTTCCATATCCCTCCCTTCCCTACCTCCTGTGGTTATTTTGTTATCCCTTCTAACTAGGACAGAATCATCCACACTTTGGTCTTCCTTGTTCTTGAGTTTCATATGGTCTGTGAAGAGATAGAACCTGTAGAGATCATATTCAGTGGATAGGCACAGCTCGAGGTTGATGCATGGGACTACTCACCCATCTCAAAATTTTAACCCAGAATTGTTCCTGTCTAAAAAAAAAAAAAAAATGCAGCGACAAAGAGTGGAACAGAGACCGAAAGAAAGGCCATCCATAGACCGCCCCACCTAAGAATCCATCCCATCTCTAGACACCAACCACAGCCACTAGTGCTTGCTGACAGGAGCCTGGTATCGCTGCCCACTGCAAGGCTCTGCCAGAGCCTGACCAATATAGATGTGGATGCTCACAACCATCCATTGGACTGAACACTGGAACCCCAATGAAAGACCTAGAAGAAAGACTGAAGGAGCTGAAGGGATTTGTAACCTGATAGGAAGAACAATATCAACCAATTGGAATCCTCAGAGCTCCCAGGGTTTAAACTACCAAGAGAAGAATACACATGGAGGGACACATGGCTCCAGCTACATATGTAGCAGATGATTATATGGCACCAATGGAAGGAGAGATCCTTGGTCCTGTGGAGGCTTGATGCCCAAGTGTATGGGGATGCTAGTGTGGTGAGGTGGGAGTGGGTGGCTAGGTGGTGGAGCACCATCATAGAGACAAGTGTGAGAGGGGTGAGGTAGGGGGGATGTGCAGAGGAAATCGGGAAGAGGGACAACATTTGAAATATAAATACATAAAATAACCAATAAAAATAGATTTTTATTATGAACTATAGACACAAATTGTACAGTTTTTTCTTTAAATTGATTATTTTAAGACTTCATTTTATTTTTATATTTTTTATTTTTCTTCCTTTTTTTCTGCAAACTCTTTCTCATTTGCCTCTATTCCTGTCCGTCTTCTTTCATATTTCTATGCATCTATCTATCTGATGTCTATCTCTCTGCCTGATGTGTAATAAACTCCAAGGGCAAGAGTGATCACTTGTGGGGAGCGGGTGTGGCGGCAGTCCCAAAGGCGCCAGGGACTGCAGCTAAGTCATATGACTTGCACCTGACTTCCTCATATAAGACACAAACATCTTGAGTGCTGCGCAGGTGTACCAGGATACAGGTGATTCCAATTTGGTGGAGATTTGCCCCTGCTGCCCTGATTAGCTGAAGCCTCGTGACTGGCGAGGGGGCGTGGCCTGCGGTGCGTGGATGAGAGAGAGTATAAAAGGAGTGAGAGGCCCAGGGTTCAGGGGAGATATAAACAAGAAGAATCAGGACTGAATAAACTGTTGTTAGAAGGACTGGTGGTCGTGTCGTTCTTGCTGGTCGAGAGCGGGCGCGACAATCACTTATAACAGATAATTGCTTATGGATGATACTTTCATTGTGTCACATCTTAGGCCACATATTTACCTGTAGTTTCAATAAACTGATTGTTCGTCTCAAGAAAATAACTGCTGACTTGAAATATTCCTGGTAGCATTGAAGTTTCAAAGCAGGTTAAAAAATTGGCCTTGTTAGCATATTTAAAAATGTATCCACCTCCATGATTTTCAGAGTTTGCTAAAAACAGAACTCGCCTAATAATAAAAATATCATTTATAATATGACCAAGTGTCATGCTGACATCTTATTATTAGCAGTATAATTTTTCTTTTTCCATAGTAATTTTTTACTGCTATAAAGTTTTAATATTATCTTATTTTCTTTAATGTGTTTCAGTTATGGCCATTATCATTCTTTTAAATTTGTCATTGGAATTATTTCTTATTTGTCTTTGTATGGCTCATTATATAATTCATAGTTTGATTGAATTGAAATGTCTAGCTGCAGCATGCTAGCTTGTAGCTTATTAGCTTGTATATGTTTATGCGATATTTTTTGCTGGTAGCAAAGGTATGTGTCTTAGTTGGGGTTTCTATTGCTGAAAAGAGACACTATGACCATAGGAACTCTAATAAAGGAAAACATTTAATTGGGGCTAGATTAAAATTCAGTGACTTAGCCTATTGTCATCATGTGGGGAAGCAAGGTGGCATGCAGCAGATGTGCTGGAGATGTAACTGAGAGTTGACATCTAGACAGGCAGACAGCAGAAAAAGAACAATACACTGTGCCTGCTTTGAGCTTCTGAACCCTCAAAGCCCACCCCAGTAGCACAGTTCCTCTAATATAGCCACGCCTCCTAATAGTGACACTCCCTAGAAGCCTATGGGGCCCATTTTCCCTCAAACCATCACATTAGAGAAAAAGATAATGGTTTGATAAGAATAAACAGAAACAGAAAAGAAGGCAAGAAAAGGTGGGAAAAACAGGGCTGAAGAAATGAAGATATAGATGAACACATTTTATTTAATTTAATAAGAGACAAATATTTTAATTGTTATTAATTATTTTTCCCAAATGTTGCCCCCCAGGCTCCCCTCCCAGAGTTCTTCACCCCAATCCTCGTTCTTCTTTGCCTCTGAGAGGGTGCTTCCCCCTCCCCCAGGAGCATCCTCTTTCCCTGGGGCTTCAAGTGTCTACAAGATTAGGCACATCTTCTCCCACGGAGGTCAGACAAGGCAGTCCTCTGCTGCATATGTGCCATAGGTTCACAGACCAGCCCTTGAATGCTCTTTGGTTGGTGGCTTAGTCTCTGGGACGTCCCAGGGGTCCAGGTTATTTGACACTGTTGGTCTTCCTATGAGATTGCCATCCTCTTCAGTTCTTTCAATCCTTCCACTAAATCTTCCAGAGGGATCCTTGACTCAGTCCAATACTCAGGTGTGAGTATTTGCATTAGAGCCTCTGTGAGGACGGCCATGCTAGGCTCCTGTCTGTATATACAACATGGCCTCAGCAATAGTGTCAGGATTTGGTGCATATTTTATCAGTTGCATTAGTTTCACTAAGCATTGTTTATTTTACTCTCTGTTTCTTCTTCCTTTCTTCCTTCTTTTCTTCTTCTTGTCTTCTCTTTTATTTCACTTAAAAGCATTTATCCACTGTGCCCTATGTGTAATGGATTTAACTCCTAAAAATAGTGTCTAGCCACCATGTGACTGCTGGGAATCAAACCTCTGTCCTCCAAGAGGATAAATGCTCTTAATGACTGTCATTTCTTTCTCATTAATATATTATTGCAAAAATCCTGAGTGAGAAGAAAAAGGTATGTAAGGGTCTGTAGTAGCCAGTTAGAAGTTGAGATGAAGATAAAACTGCACAAGAAAGGGTCCAAAATTCTCAAAACTGGCTCCTTGAAATATCATAGTGGTAGAGAAAAACACAGAACAAAACTGCTTTGAGATGTTCTGCGTTTGACCTTGCCTGCTTGAAAGCTTCTTTGAACCTCACCCTCAGCAGCTTCCATATTATTCTGTATATATTTACAGACTACTGCACACTGTTGTGACAATCTACTTTGAAGTCCCCCTTGGTGACTCTAAGGCTGATGAAAGAAAGTCCTGTAGTTATTCTTAGTGGGTCTGAGACATGGTAAAGCAAAGAGGAGTCATGGGTATGGGACTGAACAGGCCTTCAAAGGGCCCTTTCTCTTCCCCGTTAAAGTGTTCATTATTAGTTACCCATCACCCAGCAAAGAGTTCTGATGCCCAGGCGTTTTATTTGGAACAACATGAATGGTTTTACTCTGAACAGTCACAAGGCAAATGACAGGTTATATTTAATATTTTATATTTTTATTTACATAGGCCTTAGCGATATCCCTGCTTGCTGTATAATTTGATTTACTTTGAGGCATCAGAAGGAGTCCATTGAAGTTGAACATGGCAACCACCTACCTGCCTAGCAAAACATCTAGCAGAAAAGTGAATAATATTCCATTTGAAAAATCATAAAGAACTTTAAGCAAGTTGTTAGCATATTTGTATGCATATAGTCTATCTAAATGCAAGAAGGTTACCTAAATACAATCAAATATGTGTTTGAAAATATGTTTCTTTTGATTTATATGAAAAAATCCTTATTAAAAGAAGAACAATTCACCGCAATTTCTTAAGGCTTTTAATGAAAATATAGAAGTATATAACTGAGAAGGACATGCAGAATTTACAGACTATAACCAGAGTTAGTAAGTATTGTATGGCTTTCTATACTCTCCCTCTCTCTTCCTACCTTTATTTTATTTTGCACTCAAACAGGATTGCAGATAGCCTAACCTGACTTCAGATTTTCTACGTAACACAGGATAACCTTAAACTTCTGACCCTACTGCTTCAACCTCTCGAGTGAGTGCTGGAATTATAGGCATGCATCACCATAGCCTCCGGTATGTACTGTGTTGGGGATTTGAACTCAGGACTTTGTGTGTGCTAGGTAAGCTACTATGGTCGAGCTATATGCTCATCCTATCACTAACTTTCATTTTAAAAAAATGATTTACTTATTTTGATTTTATGTGCATTGGTGTTTTACCTGCATGTATTTTTGTGTAAGGGGGTTGGATTCCCAGAGACAAACAGTTGTGGGTTGCCATGCCAATGCTGGGAATTAAACCCCTGTCTTCTGGAAGAACAGGCAGTACTCTTAACAATGGAGCTACCATTCAAATCCTTCTATCTTTCTTAGCATAGTATTTTATAAAATAATGAGGAAAGCTTAATCCCTTGCAGTTTGTTTTACATTCAGTGTTCGGTCCGCAGTACAAGCTTCATGTGATTATTATTTTTTTTTTGTTGTTGTTTGAAATATAGACATTTTATTTTATTCTTTGATATACATAAATATATATTATTGAAACTAGATTTTTATATAATATATTCTGATAAGGTTCCCTTCCCCTAATATCACCCTGCCCACCTACCTACTCTGTACCATTACTATCTCTTGCTCTTCAGAAAACAAAGAAGTCGTCAAACAACAACAAACAAACAAACCAAAATAAAATAATAAACCAAAGTAAAAGCAGAAGCACACACACACATGTTTAGGAACAAATAAAACGCATTGGAAACACAAAATTGTAAACCATGATATACAAACAAAAGACCGGTAAGACAAAATCATGCCCAAACAAAGCAACATTTATTAAACAGAACAGATGATTTCTAATTCTGATTCTTCCTGCCAAACCTTAGGTTGCTCATGTGAAAAATAATCAAATTAAGTGCAAAGACGACATCTGTTCCACATGGCAAGGATTTTTAAGTCAGGGACTCCGATCGCTTGATTCTAGGTCTGGTATTAAACCTCAGCATAAGGAAAAACTTAGCCTGGGTATGATCCAGCTTTCCCAACTACAAAGGAGAGCATTAACAATAGTGTCTGCGTGCCAGTCTCAGGGACATCTATTGTATTAGCATGTGTAAAACATAACTTAGTATAGTATTTCACATGTAGTACGTGCTATGTGTGTGCTGGTTTTGTGTGTTGCTACTGGTTTTGTGGGACTTTTAGAAATTAATGTTGATTCTATAGTGATACCCTTAATTTTCTGTCTCATTTAAAAATAAATGTATTAAAAATTATAACATAAATTGTCCTTGTCATTCTAAACAATGTTTCAAATGAATTTTACTAACATGGATAATATTCTTCAATTTTAAGGACCAATGTCTGTTGTTTGTTGATTTTCTAAAGAGTTGCTAACCAAAAACTGAACCTATAATTAGTGATATGTGATCAAGTTTATGGCTATTATGTCATCCACATGGATATTATATGCTTATATATGCAGTTTAAGAATAAAAATTAGAAACACATTTCTCCACAGATGTGGTGAAAAATTATGACAAAACATTCAAGTGAAACTACTTAGATCCTCAATTTTATTACAACTTTCTTAGTCATATTTGATTATAAGTAGTATATTTTGTGCTATTATTAGAGTGATTTTACATAATTCAAGCCATTGTTAATAAAATTGGGAGCAGGGACAAAGAGTCTAACTCGGGAATAGAATATAAGTTGAGCATGTGTAAGACTCTGGGTTCGTTCTTTCATTATCCTCACACAAAATGAGGGTGATACATCGATATTTCTTTTTTTTTTTTTAATGATGAGTACTGCTTGCAAAAATTTATTTAAATTAATTCATCTTCAAAATGACTAATGTTTATCCAAATTTTTAGTGTCAGGGATAAAAATATTACAAAGTACAAGCTCAAGATTTTAAGCATTTGAATCAGATAAATGCACAAAAGAATACAAAGTTATGTAAAATAAGCACAGTAATGGTGGAAGAAACCCCAAGGAGATTATAAGAGGAGAAATTCCATATGTTTGCAGATTAGAGAAGACAATAAAGCACCATTGAGATAGTACTTGAGGGATTGCCAGGGCTTTTACAGATGGAGACAGGGAGTGAATGATATTATGCCAGTAAACAAGGACATTTGGGGAATAAACAAGTGGCCTGTGTGTGAATACTAGAAGACTGTATTTGGAAACATATCAAGACTTTTCTTACTGTATAGTAATTGTTTTCAGTAGTCTTCCCACCCAGATTTTTTTCTCTTTCCTTCTCATTATTTAAAAGACTCCATGAAATGGTTGTAGGTTGTCTTCCAAGATCCACAGTGTAACCCTTAGGAGTTAGCTAGGTTTCAAGCAACAGGTATGATTTCCATCTTGTTGAGTGAAGCTTCAGTCCAATTAAAGAACTGTTAGTTATCATGATGGTAGGCATGTCACTATTGCAGCAGTAGGGTTATTATTTCATGTTGGTCATTTCAATGATTCATTAACATCATAGACAAGTATGACTGCTGCTTCCTTCCTTCCTTAGGAAGCTTGCCTGGTGTTCTCAGGTACCCTAAAGCTAGTCTTTATGCATCTAAAGTACATGGTATCTTCAGAAATAGGAACTTATCTTCTACTTCTGGTGGTCTATAAAGGGCAATAGCAACATGTTATAGTGTTTTTGAATTTCTTGGAACAACAGACACCAATTACATTATAGTTATTTTGTCCTTATACCTTCAGATAAATATAGTTTTCACCCCACATCAAGAAAACTTCCCTTTGCAACAGACAGAAACATTAGAGAAGACCATGACTAATCAAAATATAGAGTAGTGGAGGCCAATTCCAATAGGTAAATTTACAAAACAATTCCCACACTCAAGGCTCCGGGAACATCTCAGAAGAGGGGCAGAAAGATTGAAAGAGATAATCAGGGAAAATAGCTGCAAGTGTGAATCTCTGATACTCATAAAGTCTCAAAATATAACTTCCTAAACATGAACTGAACAAGGGTAATATCAAGAGGCATGCCAAAGTGGATGCAGAAAAGCACACATCTTCTCAACCTAACACCAGCGGACTATAGGCAACTGAGGAATACTGAAGCTGGGAGAAATAGTCTTCCCCACAGAAGAGTACATGAATAGGTTACACAATACCAAATAATCATTCTTCAAAACATATATACAACTAACATTGTACAGTATAAGCAGGTTATATTTAAAGCAGACTAAAATCTGTGTACAACAGAGATTAGGAATAGAATAAGGGACTATGGGGTAGGGGAGAATATTTTGAGGATGGGAAATAAGATATATAGTTAAGGATGGATTGGGGAAGCCTTTAAGAGGAGTATTAAATGGAGAAGAGAGGGAATAGGAGGGTACAGGAGTGAATATTGTAAGGACAGCTAAAAGTCAGCACTATTTGAGGAGTAATATGAAAATCTACTATACTAAAAGCTTCTTAAAATATATACATATGTAAAAAAATAAATGAAACCATCAAAATAATGGGGGAGACAAAGCCCGAACTAGATATCTCTCACCAGTAAATAAATCTTCCAGGAACAGATTATGTGTAAATGAATTGTTGGTAAAAGGGGACCCATGGAAACCACAAAACAAGCAGGCTATGAGTTTCTCTCTACCCACTGATAGTAAAGCCCAATTGCTGAAGACAACACCTACATACATAATTCATTGAACAGCAAGAAGTAAGCTATGCTTATCTGTACTGATTAGTGTTCACAATCCTAGAAGGTACACTGTACCAAAGAAAAAAGGTAAACACCAATCCTGCTCAAAACCATTAACATACAATGATGGCCTGCCTACAAGATTTACTGGTATAATAGTGACAGAATATTTGTGGGAGTAACCAACCACTCTCATTTGATTTGATATAAGGCAAACTCCATGGGATCCTAACTGTGATATTTGGATTGCCAAGAATTAGAGAGTAGCTAAACCATGGATCTAGAGAAAACCAAATACTACCCTTCTGCTGAAGGAACATAGTAATAAAATGACTCCTAATGACACTTTGCTATCATCATAAATCAGTGCCTTGCTCTGTCATCACCTTAGAAGCATCCTCCTACAATAGATTGGAATAAAAAGAGGCACGCAGCTGGACAAAACTTAGAGAGTAAGAAACCTTTCAATTCTCAGTCCTAACTTGGATGTTTCCCGCAAACCTTTCCCTGAAGGCTTCAGGAACTTCATGGATGAGGAAATGGAAAGATTGTAAGAGCCATTCGAGGAGATACCAAGGTACAAAGGCAAACACCTGCTCCTAACCCAGAATCTATCTCTAAGTGACAATTGCTTTGCAAAGGAAAAATTAGTTTTCTCCATATATAAACCACATAAAGGCAGGTTGCATGATGCAAGAGTGTATGGCTATCTTCTGCTACACAAGAGACAGCTATATCAGGGTCCTTTCAGCAAAATCTTGCTGGTGTATGCAATGGTGTCAGCATTTGGAGGCTGATTATGGGATGGATTCATGGGTGTGGCAGTCTCTAGATGGTCCATCCTTTCATCTCAGCTCCAAACTTTGTCTCTGTAACTCCTTCCATGGGTGTTTTGTTCCCAGTTCTAAGAAGGGGCAAAGTGTCCAAACTTTGGTCTTCGTTCTTCTTGAGTTTCATGTGAGAGCGGTCCCTTGGTCTTGCAAACTTTATATGCCCCAGTACAGGGGAACGCCAGGGCCAAGAAGCGGGAGTGGGTGGGTAGGGGGGTAGGGGGGAGGGTATGGGGGACTTTTGGGATAGCATTTGAAATGTAAATGAAGAAAATACCTAATTAAAAATAAATAAATAAATAAATAAATAAAAAATGAAAGAGTGTATGGCCAACACAAAATGAACTCAGAGAGAGTTTTGTTGGGCGTTTGCTTCATAGTGCTTTTTCTGGATATCTTTTTTTTATATTTTGGTTTGGTTTGGTTGTTTTTTTTTCCTTACAGGTCTTTTGCTTATTATTATGGTTTTCAATTTTGTGTTTTCATGGAATTTCTGCGTGTCTATGTGTATTGCTATGTCTGGGTCTGTCTGCGTCTGTTCTGACTTTCTCTTGGCTTTTTTTTTATGTTTGTTTATTTTTCCAGTTACTGGTTTGTTTTCTAATAATAGATGGAGGAAAAAAGAAACTAGTTAGGACTTGGGTGAATAGGTCAATGGGGATAATCTGGGAGGAATTGCAGGAGGGGAACTATGATCAGGATGTATTACATAAAATTATAAATTATATATATACATATACATACATACATACATACATACATATGTATGCATGTACCAACAATTAATGAAAAACAAGTACATGAATTAGAAAGCGTGAAAGGAGGGTTGTATGGGAGGGTTTTTATGACAACTGAGGGATAAATGATGTAAATATATTTTAATTTAAAAAATAAAAGAAAGCAAAATCTTTATGTATTATGGACTAAAGAGCATAGAGCCAGATATGTTGCACCTCCTTCAATTTGTCTGTTGGGGAGTTCCTACAGAAACCCCCAAATAATGTTGGCTACTGTTACTGATCTTGGATAACCACTAAAATTTGATGGTATGAGTCTTTCTGTGAAGATACCACGGACTTGGATCTTAAGACACATAGAAAATAGGACCTGAAAATTTGTCCCTAATGCTGACTTTCATGTGCAGGAATCACTCTTCTCTGAAATATGTACTAAATATGCACAGAAATCATTCTGGAATTTATCTCCATCATCAGTCTGAGACACCCACTTCTTTCCCATGATAAGACCTATTTCCTTGATGGCTTCTGATAAGTCTGTTTTTCACGTTTAGCCTTTCATTTAGAAATTTATATTACTATATAATATGCATAGTTTAGGATAGGTAAGAAATATTAAATTTCAATGATAATTAGGAAAGGTTTTTTTTTTCATCCACTTACTGCAACAAATGAAGTGGAAATTTCTTATTTCTTTGGAGACTTGGGTCATATATTTTTCTGGAAGCTGTCTTATGAGAGGATGTTTGGCTGAAGCAGACACTTGAGAGTGATGTTTGGAAAGAGTATAAGTATAACCCAAGAGACAGTGAGCAACATTCTTCCATTGGTTTACCTTGCATACCCTCACTGGTCTTTGCTGACAATGCATTGGTGTACCTTTCAACATTTTGCAGGTCTTTGATAATCTTGGCTATTTGTGATTTCAGTTGTGTATTTCTGTAGTAGTCTCTACATGCTGTATATAAGATAGTGACTTCTATATGTAACAGAGAAGCTACACCTATAAAATTTCAACAATGTGATTGTTGAAAAAAAAACCACAAACTGAAAATTGACTACACAAGTTAACATGTCAGTGTTGGATGGAAAAATTTCACAAGGGCCAGCTGTTAAGTGAAATTGTTAAGGTCATTAATAACTCCTGATAGAAGGAGAATATGTCTTTTCTAGGAGGACCCCATGATGGGTGATACATACATAGTTATCCTCAACATACATGCATGTAAAACAATACTACATAGATTAAGAAGGTTGTGTGTGTGTGTGTGTGTGTGTGTGTGAGTGTGTGTGTGTGTGTATGTACGAGAGAGAAAGAGACATAATTAAAGAAGCTGAATTTGCAGAGTCTGGGAGGAGCATGGATGGAATTGTTGGAGGCAAAGGGAAGGGATAAAATGTTAGGAATAGTCAGGCATAAATGTATAAAATAAAAAATTTAAAGAAAAAAGAACATTATGTTTTTATTCACCATAACATTCTTAATACTAGAACTTGTAATAGAAAATGAGTGTTTCTGTTCCTTTTCTCCCTAATTTAAGCAGAATAATTTAGTGTGACACAACTGAAGATTGAGAAATACTGGGAATAGGTTGTGTGTATATATAGATACATATTTTCTAGGTTAGTAATATCATTTGTATGCATCACCATATTAAGTTGATTTATAGCTTGGCAAATCTCAAAGATACCATAGATGTATTAACTTTTAAATTTTATATAAATCAGGAATAGTTTTTCACTAAGAGAGTCTTAAAAACTCTGCATTGATGTGACTGAATGTTGGACCCATACTATGCTCTGTGCTAAATTATGCCTGGAGCATTCAAGTAAATTACCAAAACTACATCAAAATATAAGTAAGAAATTACAATAAAGTAATAGAATTCTTAGAGGAATGACTTCCCAAGCATACCAGTGCATTGGAAACAGTTTTTAGTGTGGCCATGTTAAAAGGTAACAGAACTTTTATAAGCTTAGGCTTACTGGATGGTAAGCATGTTTCTGGTTATTCCTCCATCACAAGGGATTTATACATGAATATCTCATGTAATAAGTGAGCTGTAGATGTAGCTTATGGTTCCATGTAGTTATTTCCATAGGTACTCTGGTCATGATGGCAACTACGGTGGGCCCTCAACAGAACTAAGCTAATGCTAGCACTCAGCCGCTGAACCTCCAGGGCTGTGAGAAAAATAAATCCCTGTTCATGTATGGTCTATGTCAGATATTTTGTGATAGCGGTGGGAGATAAATTCATACAAGATTCATCGTGTTCAACAGCTCAAAGAATTTTCAAAATATATGAAGATATGTTTGCTGACATTTCTAATTCAATTGTTATTTTTATCTGAAAGATTTACTCTGGATAGTGAAAATACAGAAACCCTCACTGTTAATTGCTTACCGCCACCCAGTAGTAAAGATCAGAAATCACACACAGTTGTTGTGCCTGCCATAATATGTGGTTTTACTACATTTTGCCAAAGAGTTTTGATTCTTTATCTTGGAGGTTCTGTACCCATCAAATATGCTTATACCATTTACCTTATAAAATATGTTCTTTGACAATTTACACGTGTGCATAATGATTGCACTAAAATCCCCTGTATTCACTGGTATGAGAGAAATTTGTTATCATTTATGAATCATTGTTTCTTTTCTGAGTATCTGCATTGAGTTCACTCATTGTTTTATAAGATATTTGAAATGTGCTGTATATCTTTCATGAGTATAAGTCTATTCCACCTTTTGTATATAATATGTTGCTGTTTGGCATGATCCATCATATTTTTTCATATAAAAATTATGGCTTGTCTTTTGAAATTATTCTGTAGCTCAGGTTGCAGATTTGTACATTAAATTGTTAGTTACTAAATATTAAGCCTGAAACTTGATATGACACTTCAAATATAGCTGAGGTAAATTATGGCATACGGCACTATTATAAGGTGTACTATTTTTGCAGCAACTTTACCCGCTTTATAGCCACAAATAAGTATTTGTCTGTCATGTCTGTAGTTTTAAGGAAATTATGTCACAGCTTATAATTACTCACACTGAAATTCCTCTTTTGGAACTTGACCTGCCTCTGATGTACACGGTCAGGAGTTGGTAAGAGATTATGTTGAACATGTTTTTCTAGAACTTATTAAAACACTGGAGCTTTCTTTAGACTTTTAAGAATCAATTTGTCTTACTCTGGAATCAGTGTAGAGAAAGGAAGAAAAAAAAATGGATCAGCCAGTACCAGTAAGCTCTTGGGTTTCCTCAAAGACACCTTGTGTGTACAAAGACTATAAACATTAAAATGACAGCAAAGAAAAAATAAGAATATTTAAAAAATAAAACCAGTGACATGGACATGAGAAGAACACTCTTTTTTCACTATTTATTTACCTCATTAAGCTGAGAGTATAGAGCAACGTACCTGGTCTTTGATCCTAACCCTATTACGATTCTGTATTTTCATACACAGCTCTTATTTTTATCCTCTATATTCTACATTCACTTCTTCTTTTGAGTCATGCATCCTAACAATGAATCACACTAAATTTAAACTGTAAACATTTTCTATTCACTACGATCTTCCTGATCCCATGTATCTTTCCTGTCTACCCTGAAACGTTATTTCCAGGAGTTTTGCAAATTGCTAAGCTTATTTTATTATATTGGCCTTGTGATGACCACTTGTTTCATGTCTACCTTTTGTTAAATTTCTTTGAGTCAAGAATCTTGCCTTACTTACAGAAGTGAAGTGCTCATAGCAAGTGCCCAAGACCCCATTCTCATAGCAAATTTGTCAGCATGTGCAGTATGCTAACATTGTTCTAAGAATGCCTTAGTACTCATGCAAATGTCCTACACTCCTGGAGTCTACAATAGACATGGCATTTCCTTGTCATTTTTGGTGAGCTCTTGTCTTGGTGGTCCATTCTCTCCAATAATCTGCCTGTTATTTCAAACATGAAAATAGTTAATACATTTTAAAGTCATTATTTAAATAGCTTTAACTATCTTGGTGTCATTTAAATCATGTAAGACACAAAGAGAGCAAAAATTTCCAGAGTGAAATGGATACTTGAGATTTCTGACTATTCAAAGTGTTTATGACTAGCTTTTCTCAGTCATTGAATCTACATCAAGATCTGTGGTCCTGGCTGGACCCACTAACAAAATAAGCTTAGAAAAGTCACCTTACAAAATAGAACATGTGTGTGTGTGTGTGTGTGTGTGTGTGTGTGTGTGCGCACGAGACATCATGCATATCTCTTGTTCTTCACCATGCATTACTGGCTTGCAGATTTTAGAGCTTCTCTTATATTTGCCTCTGATCTCACTTTAAGAACACAGGAGTCACCTGTATAGTTAGTTTTAGTAGGTCCTGCAGATCTGAGTGCTTGTCTTCATGATTCTGCATCAAGCAGTTTATCTTCTGAACTAGTAACTAGCTTAGGACATTTACCTATTATCAGCTAATAATTTAGTTTGATCATGGAGACATAAGTTTGATATTCTAGGCTCAGTTCTAAGTAATATTGATTAAGAATGTCTCTTGGCTTTTCACGTTAAGAGCTAAAGACCCTTACATATTTTTAAGGCAGATTGATATTCTATAAACATTGAGCTTCTCCATCAAGTATCAAATTAGAGGATCACAAGATAAAGTAAATTAATTTTTTGAAGGAAAATTTTTCTCAAAGATTTAGAGATCTTAATGTATCATGGTAAAGAAAGCATGGTGGAGCAGAGAGGCTCACATGTATACAGGAATCAAGACAGAGAATCCCTAAGCTAGCTGGATCTTTCTATATTGTTTCCATTTTTATTCCATTTACAGTTATAGTCTTTGGAATTATGCCCCCATATTTAAATTGAGACATATTCCTATTACTCTTCTCAGAAAATTACCTGGCATACCCAAATTAGTGTTTTTCTAATTGCATAAACACTTATGATTTCAATCAACTTGACAATCAACATTAACCTATTAGAGATCCATTACTTATAAACTCAACGTACAAGTGTATGTTCAATAAGTCACAACATTTCACCATTGGGCTCCGAAAGAACTATGTAAATATCATTATGAAAGATGGAGTCACTCTATTTCCAACCCCGCATAGTCTTGTAAGTTCTAATATTATTTAGTAGACTCTAAAGATCCCAAGTTCAAAGTGTTCTTTGAGTCTCAAGGAAAAAAATCAGTAGTGAACATTTGTAAATGCAAAAAGAAAATTATACAATTTTAAGATGAAATAAGCCTGGGTATATTTCTCATTATAAAATGTAGGAATAGAAAAATAGCAATTAAAGACTGAACTAGTGCAAGATTAAAACCTAGTAGGGCCATCCTTAAATCCTCCAGCTTCACGTGATGTTACAGGGTAAGTCACTGTCCCTGTATCTTGTCAGCTGTAATGCACTTGATCACTTAAGTTAACTCTATTCATTATCCATAGCTTTCTTTAACTGATGTTTCATACTTCTGCTATCTCAGGTATGGTTGTATCTGTCTGAAAGGTCTTTTATCTTACTCTTATTGTTGCATGCATCATCCTTTCAGAAGACACTGATAGGGATCTAATATTGACACAAATTGTCTCACCTGACATCCATTCCTTTGAAGTTTCAGAGGAATCACTCATGACCCCATAAATTGCATTGTACATGCCTGAAAAACTAATATTACAGGAAAGGGTAAATGTCTTCCACCAACTCAAGAAGTAACCAGATCTCCTTATTCCAAGATCAGATAAAAATAAACTTCTAAGGTGGTCGTATGTAAACAGGTTGCCAAATAGTACACTTTTATTAGAAGAAGATATGAGTTAATACCTTTAATTGTAAGTCAATACTTATAAGTAAGGTTCAATGCTTGATGGGAGGAGTCTGACTCATTCCAGAAGTGTTCTCAAAGGTTTCTTTATTGTAATCGATTCTTTGTATTCGTGCTTTTCTATGCAGAACCAATATCAATTTGATCTTCAATTTTACTTGGGTTTTTGCATAAACTAGAAATTTTAAAAGTTTTTAATTCTTGCTCCAGAGTATGAACCTGACACAAACTGGCCAGTAATAACACCATGTGTACTGGGCTGCCTTGAAATGTTCTCTATAAGATTATCATTTTAAAGATTGTCACTTTAAAACTCAGCTTACCATAAACCCTCAAGGTTTGGACAACATATATTCAGGCCTTTGCTCACATGATTTCTCTTTTAGCTTGCTATATAGTCATCATTTCCAGTTGAAATCTCATTGTTCTTGATTTAATTGAGATACATAGAAGATCATTAAATCTAAATAATGTAAATAAATGTAAATAAAGTGGTGGGAGGCAGTCAAACTAAGGAAGGTGAGGACTGAATGGAGGAAATAGTCAGGTAAGGGTATGTTCTTAGCACTCTCTCTTGTGCTAGCCCTTTCTGTCATTGCTACATCTTACTTTCTCTGCATGAAGTGAAGAACTTCTCATCATATGTTCTTCCCATTATTATATTTTCCCCAAAAGCCAGGGGCAAAACAACAATGGATAGAGTCATTTGAAACCATGAGGCAAAATACATTTTCATCCTTTAAATCAGTTAAGTTTTACAGAGTTGAAAATGCAACAAAAACAAGTAATGTTTTAATATAGATCAGGAGAAATCAGAAAGGTGACAGGCAATCCAATAGACACCAATGCATCATTCAATTTATTCTGAGCAGAGAAGTGAAAGCATTTTACACATTTTTGAAAGGATGCCTCTGAGTTAAAGGGGGACTCTAAGGGAGAAGATCAGAAGTTTAATGACCAAAGTGACTTTAGCATCGCACATGAGAGACTTTGGCTTAGATAAGAAATCATCAAAAAGGGTTACAAAAGAGAGAAGAGCGCTCCCTTTGGAACTTATTTACGGTGGGTCTAACAAGGATTCATATATTATATTATTTTTTATTATATTGTCAGTATGAAAGAGAGAAAAGAGTTGGAGATGGCACTGAGAGTTTTGTTATGAAAACTAGATGGGTGGGAAGTCATGATGTAAGTGGGATTGTAAGTACAGGTACTGTTGTAGGTGGGCATTAGAAGAAGGTCAGAGAATTCTGTTTTATATATGTTAATATGAGAGATGGCAAAGAAAGTTGAAAATAAATTTACTGGTATTTATCTTGGCTTTTTTGAGATTTCATATATGCCTCACCATCTTAACATTGCTGCTGAATTTGTCCATGTGTCTTCTCATTACAACATTTTAAAATATTTGATAAGCAGGCTTTATGGTATATTTATTCAGAACTTCTTATAATGCTGAAATTATAACTGAATGTTATCGAATGCTTATACCCTCATTCCTCCCACATACTTATCTCCCTAAGCAAAGTATTATTTTGAATGAAAAAGAAGAAAAAGAAAATAACTGCATTGAGAAATAATCTAGCTAAATTACTATCAGGTCTTTTATTTGCAAAAATACAGTTCTACAAACAAATGAGTGAAATTTAGTAGCATACACACACACACACACACACACACACACACATATATGTATATGTATGTATACACACACATGTACTTGATTCTAGTGTATGTATAATTTTTTGTACATATGTAAGCACCAGCTTTTCTTTATAAATATTTCTTCTTTAGTTTATTATATGTACATATATACATATTTTCATACATATTTAATTGCAGATAGTAATTTACTTAGACAAAAAATCTAGAATAAGATTAATTAAAAACTCAGATAGTTGTTAAATAAAAAAATGATCAGCTTATGGGAAGAACAAGAAACAGTCACTTTGTCTAAAATATAGATTGGGTTTTATATTAAAGTATTGAATGAAAAATACCCTATATTCTTTAGTGCCGTTTGTCAAATATGCTGATTTTTGACCTTGATTTTGAGTTTTCATTCTGTAGACTTCTAATAGAAAAATGCAGGACAAAATGAAGACATTCTGCTCTTTGGGAATGCCAAAATCTCCAGAGGGACTATACTATTACTCTTCCAGTAGTAATTTGTGGGTTTCTAAGAGAACACATGTGAAAGAAGAGCCTTCTGATGGATTCAGAGGAAAGCTACAATATGAAATAAATGTAATGATATAGTCTACACTTGCACACACCCACAGGGTAATGACATATACTTAGAGGGAGGGCAAACTGATAGAAGCCTCCCAACAGATGTTCACCTTTTAAAAATGGGCAACAATGTATTTTCTTCCCTCAGATGACATCATTTAACTTTTCAGGGATTCTATTTCCTATTCTCTCTTTTTGTTTTATTTCTTAATCTCTGTTGTTCAGCATTTAGACATATAAAAATATGAAATGGTAATTCTATAAATAATGTTTTCAGATATCCTCTCCTACCACACATTGTTGCCATTGAGGTGTTAGCAGTCACTGCTGTGCCTAGTTTGCATGCTTACCATACCTGGATGGTCATATGTTTGCATATGTAGGAAATCATGGAGCGCTTGGTAGAGTCCTGGGCTTCAGGCATATATTTGTAGTCTTAGACTATGTTCCCTACATGTAAAAGGGAGCTATAGTTATTGTTTTTATGAAGCAAGTATTCTATTCTACTAGCTTTGAGCAAAGTTTAAGGTATATGTGCTTTTTCTTTTGCTGAAAATGTCAGTGAGAGAGACAGAGTATCTTGAGAAACCAGGATCACTTTATTATTACAATAGCAATTGTTTATTCTATTTACCTTTCTCCATATATGTCTGACTATCCATCCATGCACGCATCCACCCATGGTTCATCTATCTATCTATCTATCTACCTATCTATCTATCTATCTATCTATCTATCTACAGAATATTTCTAAATAGACCTGGTTAGCCTAAAACTTGCTTTGCAAACCATGTTGGCATTGAATTTACAAAGATCCACCAGCCTCTGCTTCCCAACTGACGGGATTAAAGATGTATACTACCATGCAAGGCTGGAAATGTCATTTTTAATATTGCTTCTCTATGAAGTATATATTTTCCAGAATTAATCACTGGATCCAGGAAAGTTCATTCTTCCATTCTGAAGATTCACTGCTGTAACTTGAAAGAAATTAGGTAATATAAAAGATCAGGGAGCCAATAAAGGAAAATATACACCTGGACCATATGGGCAAGATGTGTGATAGGAGAAAAACAGATAGCAAGAACAGGAACATTCAATGTGTTGGAAATGAATTATATCATCTCTTCTACAGAAGCTTCAATAATCTGACCTCTTTGCATTTTATTCTACTTGTAACATTGATAACCCTTTTCTTTGAACCAAAACTTCCAGACAGTTTTTGCATATTCTTTCTTGACTCAACCATTAAGTTATGTCAATTTATTTTCTGCAATGTCTTTTGCATATGCACTTCCCATTTTTACTGCCATCACTCAATTTTACTGCTGTTAATTCTTGTCTAGTTATTTCAATTTACAAACTGGTCTGTTTTATATATATATATAAGTTAAATTTCTGTCATTGCTCAAAATTTTACTGTTTTCCAGGATTATAAAATTAAGGCCACTGTCCAAGAACTTCTTTGTGGCTTTATGGAAAAAAATGTTAAATATCTTTTTAGTTTTGAGTAAAAATTACTCAAAATTAAGTGTGCAAGTGTGTGAGTAGGAAAACTTTTGTTCCTCAGACAATTTTCCACATTGTTTTCAAGTCTTGGTGTATGTGTGTGTGTGTGTGTGTGTGTGTGTGTGTGTGTTTAGCTCAGAGGTTGACTTCAGATGTCATCATGAATCTTTGTCAATCACTTACCACCTTTGAGACATGGTCTCTCAATGAACCCAGAGCTCAGAATTTTGGCCAGACTTGCTGTTCAGTCTAGCCTGTTTCTACCCCTCAAGGGCTAAACAATGCTGTCATGTCCATCAATTACATATGTCCTGGGAATCAAACTCAGGTCCTTGAGCTTACAAGACAAGTACTTTTCCAACCAAGCTATCTCCCCAGCCCAAGGCAAATGCTATAAGCCTTCCTATCTCTCTAAATTATAAAATAGACATCCTATTTAATTTGGGAGACATTTTTCTTTTTTTTTTAATTTTAATTAGGTATTTTCTTCATTTACATTTCCAATGCTATCCCAAAAGTCCCCCATACCCTCCCCCTCAAACTCCCCTACCCACGCACTCCCACTTCTTGACCCTGGAATTCCCTTGTACTGAGGCGTATAAAGTTTGCAAGACCAATGGGCCTCTCTTTCCACTGATGGCTGACTAGGCCATCTTCTGATACATATGCAGCTAGAGACATGAGCTCCAGGAGGGTACTGGTTAGTTCATATTGTTGTTCCACCTATAGGGTTGCAGACCCCTTTAGCTCCTTGAGTACTTTCTCTAGCTCCTCCATTGGGGGCCCTGTGATCCATCCAATAGCTGACTATGAGCATCCACGTCTGTGTTTGCTAGGTCCCAGCATAGCCTCACAAAAGACAGCTATGTCAGGGTCCTTTCAGCAAAATCATGCTAGTGTGTGCAATGGTGTCAACATTTGGAGGCTGATTATGGGATGGATCCCCATGTATGGCAGTCTCTAGATGGTACTTTTTATTGGATTAAATGAAAAACTTAAAAGATAAAGACAAGTTACTAGTAGTGTCATAACACTATTTGCCAATGTATGGATTAATAATGGGAATTCAACATAAAAAGGAATGGCAGATGACAGAAAAAGTATGAAGCCATCTATGCTTCTCTACCTGTCTTTCTACATTAGCTACCAATTTGCCAGGTCATACATTTGTCATTAAAATATTAAATATTGAAAAATCATGGCTTTGATAGATGAGTTTTAATTGAGTACATGAAGAGAATAGGAAAGTTGAGACCTAAAGCATCTTTATCTCTTTGTTTATTTTTTATTCTCCAACCTTTTTTCCCTACTTTCTCCCCTGGAATCCACCAATCTTCCTCCTCTTTCTTTAGTAGGAAAATATTATTACATGGCTTCCTTATGTTTACCTTTCTCAAGGAAGCTCCTCTGATATCAGAATAGCTATTCTTTCTCCTTTAAATATTAAATAAGACTGAAGGAGGCAGATGTAGGTGAATTTCTGTGATTTAGACACCAACCTGAGAGTGAGTTCCAGATCAGCCACAGCTATTCAATAGAACTCTGTCTTGAAAAAACAAAACAGTGATAATATTTTATCACACATATTTAAAAGAAAGTTGGAAGCTACCAAAGCTTATTGCTCTGAACTTATCAGGAGAGCTAACTTCATGCTCAGTTAACTAAAATAGAAAAGACAAAGTGTCAAAGTCCTACAGATTCTACTTTTCTTATATTTTGTATACCAGAAATATCAAAACATTCCAGAGATCAAATTATGAGTTGCAATTCAATATTATATATAAGTGCTGTATAAACCTCATGAATAGAAATTTACAGATTATAAAGCAATTTTGATGTTATGTTTGAAATGATTTTGTGAAAAAATGTAATAGTATATTTTGAACTTTATTTAAATAGTAAAAAACCCAAAGCTGAGATAACATAATATGTATTATTATCTTAACTTGGTTTTTATTATTTTTTTCTGACATGTGACATCTTGTTTTAATGGGTTATTTTGCTTTCCCAGTGCTAACTTTATTGTATAAACCAAAGCCACCGTTATCCTATTTGTCTCCATGTTGAAACCCACAAGCATCCTTTTAGGTTGGTTTTCTGTGAACAAATAAACTACATATCTACCTGTCCACAGTAATTCTAGAGGATGAAAATCCTTGTATCAAATATAGTCATTAAAAGTAATTCTTTTTATTTTATTCAATCTTATTTTTTTACACTCCAGATTTTATCTCCCTCCCAGACCACCCTCTGACTGTTCCACATCATGTACCTCTGTCTCTCCCCTCTATGAGGATGTCCCTATCCTCTACCCTTCAGCCCACCAGATCTCACAACTCCCTGTGACCTCCATTCTCTTGATGGTTAGGTTCATCTTCTCTGACTGAACCCAAAACTAGCAGTCCTCTGCTGTATGTGTTGGGGGCCTCATATAAGCTGGTGTATGCTGCCTGGTTCATGGTCCAGTGTTTGAGAGATCTCTGGATCGCAGGTTAATTGCTACTGCTGGTCCACATACAGGGTCGTTCTCCTCCTTAGCTTCTTCCAGCTTTTCCCTAACTCAACCGCTGGGGCCAGCAGCTTCTTTCCATTGGTTGAGTGTAAATATCTGTATCTGACTCTTTCAGCTGCTTGTTGGGTCTTTTGGATGACAGTCATGATAGGCCAATTTTGTGAGCCTCAGTAATAGTGTCAGGCCTTGGGACCTCCCCTTGAGCTAGATCCCACTTTGGGCCTGTCACTGGATCTCCTTTTCCTCAGGGTCTTTTCCATTTTTGTCCCTGTAGTTCTTTCAGTCAGGAAAAATTTTGGACTAGAGTTTTTGACTGTGGGATGGCAACCCCATCCCTTACTTAATGTCCTTTCTTTCTGATGTAAGTAGGCTCTACAAGTTCTTTCTCCCCATTGTAGAACATTTCATCTAAGGTCCTTTGAAAGTCTCTCACCTCCCAGGTTCCTGGAACATTCTAGAGGCATACACAAATATGCATATTAAAATGTTCTTAATAAAAAACAGAATATAAATCTCATGTCTAGTATTTCTTAATTAGCGATATAGATGATAATATATCCTGTCATCTCTGCTCTATGGATGGTGTCTTAGGTTTACTATTACTATGATGAAACACTATGACCAAAGCAACTTGGGGAGAAAAGCATTTATTTCGCTTATGCTTTAGCATCACAGTTCATCCCTAAAAGAGGTCAGGACAGAACTCAAACAGGTGGAGAACCTGGAGGTAGGAGCTGATAAAACGGCCCTAGAGAAATGCTGCATACTGGCTTCCCTACTATGGCTTGCTCAGCTAATTTCTTATAGAACCCAGGACCACCAGCCCAGGATGGATCCACCCACAGTAGGCTGGGCCCTCTCCTATCAATCACTAATTAAGAAAATCCCTATAGGCATACCTACAGCCAAATATGATAGAGGCAGTTCCTCAGTTGAGCCACCCTCTTCTCTGAAGACTCTAGCTTCTGTCAAATTGACATAAAGCTAGCCAGCATGAATAGAAATTACTTAGTTGTGGCAGAAACTATAAATTACCTACTGCATCCTCTTGTATTACTTTGCTATGTACATGTTCATAGATCTCCAGTAAATTTCTTCTCTACTCATCTTCATGGATGTCTATGTTGAAAAAGTTATTCCCAGATTATTTGAGTGGCCCTAAGACCTGTCACATGGTCTCTGATAACAAAAAATGCCTGAAAATCACTGCCCTCTGAAAATAGATCATAAAGAAACTTTAAGGCAGTAAGTCTAAACAATCTATCTTCTGGTACGGATAGCTCTGAGGAGTGACTCACATATGCTATCATCGGAGTTGTTCCACAAGTTTATGCCAAAGATAAATTCATAGGACTTGCTGGATATGACTATCCCATATGATATATTTCTTTTCCTATTCACCTTGAGAATTTAATGGTTCCATATAGTATGTGGTGTATATATGTGTGTAGGTAAATGATGCATAGATGTTTGATATAAAATACATAGATACATATAGTAGATAAATGAATAGGCCAATACAGATATAAATTTCAAATACTGGTGATGTGTATACAGATACATGGAACCCACACAGACATATTGATGGGTAGATAAATTAATACACACATACATATACATACATACAAACATATACATGTACATAAATATATATATATATATATGTATATATACAGATGATAGATAAATATATAGATTAATTGATTGAATCTTTTCAGAGTCTATTTATAGGAATCTTCGTCCTTGACAAAAGGTTACATTATTACACAGGAATTCAAAGCTTATGAAAAATAGACTCAAGTTGAAAATCTGAAAGGGTAATGTCAGAAGTATTGGCAACTCAGTATTGTGTGAAGAACAGAAAAAAGTAGTTACTAAGACAGTAAGCCACAATCATGTCATTTCCCACATGGAAATAAGAATTAATCATAAAATGATCTAAGTTGTTGTGCTATATTTACAGTAAAATGAAAAGATAATCCATCTTCATAGTAGGCAAACTTTACAGGAAAGAATTTTCAGACCATGTGGGTTTTGGTTTTCATTTTGGGGTTGTGATTTATTCTTTTTGGTTTGTTTTCCACTCTTCACAGAGGTGTCCAGAATACCAGGGTGGAAGAGCATTCCTGGCCAGGAACATAGAAAGAAATATTTTCTAAACTATTATTAAAAGGAAAAAAGTTCATAAGATTAATAAGTAAAACAAATCTGATCCTTCTCTAAGAAGTATTTGGCTTTATTCTACAAAACAAATACATAGACAAAGTCTTTTCTTCATTCACCAGGCAGCTTTTATTGAATAATAGAGAATTAAAATATGGACAATTCACATATATATAAAAAAGCAGAGTTCTTTGACCTAAACCTGCAAAAACTAATGTAATGAAGGCAACTTTCAACTTAGTTATTTAGACCTTACTGGTGTATCTCATTTCCAAAGTATTCATGAAAGTAGCTAAAAAATTTTTAATAAATATACAAAATTTACAAGAAAGATAAATATTTAGGATGCCCAATTTAATTATATTTGTGTATTATGCTTTACCATTTACATTTTACAGAACAGATGTAAGACTCTCGTTTAACTTATGTAAAATTTCATAGACATCAGTTCCTACCCCTGCATGTATTTTATAAATACACTTTCATACTGAATGATGGGAGTATATAAGACATAGGGGATGAAAGGTGCCTGTGTATAACTATTTGTTCTGTGATTTCTTTCTTTCTTCTCTCTCTCTCTCTCTCTCTCTCTCTCTCTCTCTCTCTCTCTCTCTCTCTCTCCCTCCCCTCTCTCTCTCCCTCCCTCCCTCCCTCCTTTCCTTCCTTCTTGCTTGCTTGCTTGCTTTCATGCTTTCTTTCTTCTTTGTCAGCATTTTCCTGCCTCTGTTTCCCATGAATTTGCATCTTAGTTCTAACAGTCATTGGGTCATTGTTCTCCTCAAACGTTATTTTAAAGTTGTCAGAATAACGTCTCAGAAAATTACAGTTTTATAGATTATTTTCTTGTCACGCTGTCAGCATACTTGGTGTGAAGAGTCATGATTCAGTTTTCATTTTCCCATCTGTACCTTCTAGGTAGAATGTGAGCAATAGGAGTAGATCAAAAAGTGTTTGTAGTACTAATGAATAAATAGTGGATGAGTATAAAAAGTCAAATTGTTGGATATCCCCCATAATTTGTATATTCCTAGAAGAAGAGAATGTCATGTTAAGACAATGAGGTCTAAGAAACCAGCTCAGTATGGAGCTTGCTTTGTCTGAAGAATATTGGCTCTGTATCCTACAGGAAAACATGAACAGTAAGGCTTCTTTTGCAAACTTGATAAAAGCCAAGGCTTTATGTTTTGTGTTATACAATGTTATCTACATTAAGTATCTATATAAATGTTAATGTAATGTAAATGGAGTAGGTAACTCTAGACTAAACACAGCATGTTCACGGACTCCAAGTCGTAAATCTGTGCTTTCATTTGCACAGTGCTTAAGATAACATGGAGGAAATGTGTGCATCCTAAAAGGTTTTCTAATACTCCAAAGATTTTCCTATGAGGGATGCAGTGTATTTATTTCTTTGGAGGCAAGAAAGCCACGGAAAGAGAGTTAATTCACTAGAGGTACACTTTGCATAGAATTTATGATGTTCCACTCTTTTTTCTTTAATAACCTAACTATACTTTTTGTGTCATATTTCTAGAGGTGATTGCTATAGAGCAAAATATTTGAAATTTTGCTATATGCAAGTGCCCTATTTCAATTTATAAGGAATTATATTCTATAAAATAATAAAGTTTCTGGGGTCTCTAAAACAAAATAGACTTCCTCTAAGAGTGCTAATTTAAAAAAAGAGTACTAATTAGTACCAAGAGTAGTATATAAAGTATAATCTTAATGCATACAGCAAAATCCATATACACTCATTAAAAAGACAAGCTCATGTGTATCTAATTCACTTTAGATAACACAATGCCAAAAACATTACCATAATAATCACATGAGAACTACTTAAGTTAAGGAAACATTCCTTACTTTTCTTTTTTAAAATATTTTTATTAGGTATTTTCCTCATTTACATTTCCAATGCTATCCCAAAAGTCCCCCATACCCTCCCCCGACTCCCCTACCCATCCACTCCTAATTTTTGGCCCTGGCGTTCCCCTGTACTGGGGCATACAAAGTTTGCAAGTCCAATGGGCCTCTCTTTCCATTGATGGCTGACTAGGCCATCTTTTGATACATATGCAGCTAGAGTCAAGAGCTCCAGGGTACTGGTTAGTTCATAATGTTGTTCCACCTATAGGGTTGCAGTTCCCTTTAGCTCCTTGGGTACTTTCTCTAGCTCCTCCATTGGGGGCCGTGTGATCCATCCAATAGCTGACTGTGAGCATCCACTTCTGTGTTTGCTAGGCCCCCGCATTGTCTCACAAGAGACAGCTATATCTGGGTCCTTTCAGCAAAATCTTGTTAGTGTATGCAATGGTGTCAGCATTTGGAAGCTGATTATGGGATGGATCCCCGGATATGGCAGTCTCTAGATTGTCCATCCTTTTGTCACAGCTCCAAACTTTGTCTCTGTAACTCCTCCCATGGGTGTTTTGTTTCCAAATCTAAGAAGGGGCAAAGTGTCCACACTTTGGTCTTCATTCTTCTTGAGTTTCATGCATTTAGCAAATTGTAACTTATATCTAGGGTATTCTAAGTTTCTTGGCTAATATCCACTTATCAGTGAATACATATTATGTGAGTTCCTTTGTGATTGTGTTACCTCACTCAGGATGATGCCCTCCAGGTCCATCCATTTGCCTAGGAATTTCATAAATTCATTCTTTTTAATAGCTGAGTAGTACTCCATTGTGTAAATGTAACACATTTTTCTGTATCCATTCCTCTGTTGAAGGACATCTGGGTTCTTTCCAGCTTCTGGCTATTATAAACAAGGCTGCTATGAACACATTCTAGTGGAGAATGTGTCCTTCTTACCGGTTGGGACATCTTCTGGATATATGACCAGGAGAGGTATTGTGGGATCCTCTGGTAGTACTATGTCCAATTTTCTGAGGAACTGCCAGAATGATTTCCAGAGTGGTTGTACAAGCCTGCAATCCCACCAACAATGGAGGAGTGTTCCTCTTTCTCTACATCCTTGCCAGCATCTGCTGTCACCTGAATTTTTCATCTTATCCATTGTGACTGGTGTGAGGTGGAATCTCAGGGTTGTTTTGATTTGCATTTCCCTGATGATTGAGGATGTTGAACATTTTTCTGGTGCTTCTCTGCCATTCGGTATTCCTCAGGTGAGAATTCTTTGTTCAGCTCTGAGCCCCATTTTTTAATGGGGTTATTTGATTTTCTGGAGTCCACCTTCTTGAGTTCTTTATATATATTGAATATTAGTCCCCTATCTGATTTAGGATAGGTAAAGATCCTTTCCCAATCTGTTGGTGGTCTTTTTGTCTTATTGACGGTGTCTTTTGCCTTGCAGAAGCTTTGCAACGTTATGAGGTCCCATTTATCGATTCTCGATCTTACAGCACAAGCCATTGCTGTTCTATTCAGAAACTTTTCCCCGTACCCATATCTTCGAGGCTTTTCCCTACTTTCTCCTCTATAAGTTTCAGTGTCTTTGGTTTTATGTGGAGTTCCTTAATCCACTTAGATTTGACCTTAGTACAAGGAGATAGGAATGGATCAATTCTCATTCTTCTACATGATAACGGCCAGTTGGTAACTCTCATTTCCCACTCCTTCCATGTTCATTCCCCTCCCTTGTGGCCTCCTCCCCTGCCAAAATTTAAAAATATGTAATGACGGTCCGAGACCCGCCGAACTTAGGAAATTAGTCTGAACAGGTGAGAGGGTGCGCCAGAGAACCTGACAGCTTCTGGAACAGGCGGAAGCACAGAGGCGCTGAGGCAGCACCCTGTGTGGGCCGGGGACAGCCAGCCACCGTCCGGACCGGAGGACAGGTGCCCGCCCGGCTGGGGAGGCGGCCTAAGCCACAGCAGCAGCGGTCGCCATCTTGGTCCCGGGACTCCAAGGAACTTAGGAATTTAGTCTGCTTAGGTGAGAGTCTGTACCACCTGGGAACTGCCAAAGCAACACAGTGTCTGAGAAAGGTCCTGTTTTGGGCCTTCTTCTTCGGCCAGGAGGAGGTCCAAATACAAGATATCTACGCACCTTCCCTGTAAGAGAGCTTGCCAGCAGAGAGTGCTCTGAGCACTGAAACTCAGAGGAGAGAATCTGTCTCCCAGGTCTGCTGATAGACGGTAACAGAATCACCAGAAGAACAATCTCTAAACAGAGTCAACTATAACTACTAACTCCAGAGATTACCAGATGGCGAAAGGTAAACGGAGGAATCTTACTAACAGGAACCAAGACCACTCACCATCACCAGAACCCAGCACACCCACTTCGCCCAGTCCAGGGAACCCCAACACACCTGAGAACCTAGACCTAGATTTAAAAGCATATCTCATGATGATGGTAGAGGACATCAAGAAGGACTTTAATAAATCACTTAAAGAAATACAGGAGAACACTGCTAAAGAGTTACAAGTCCTTAAAGAAAAACAGGAAAACACAATCAAACAGGTAGAAGTCCTTACAGAAAAAGAGGAAAAAACATACAAACAGGTGATGGAAATGAACAAAACCATACTAGACCTAAAAAGGGAAGTAGACACAATAAAGAAAACTCAAAGCGAGGCAACACTAGAGATAGAAACCCTAGGAAAGAAATCTGGAACCATAGATTTGAGCATCAGCAACAGAATACAAGAGATGGAAGAGAGAATCTCAGGTGCAGAAGATTCCATAGAGAACATCGGCACAACAATCAAAGAAAATGGAAAATGCAAAAAGATCCTAACTCAAAATATCCAGGAAATCCAGGACACAATAAGAAGACCAAACGTACGGATAATAGGAGTGGATGAGAATGAAGATTTTCAACTCAAAGGTCCAGCAAACATCTTCAACAAAATTATTGAAGAAAACTTCCCAAATCTAAAGAATGAGATGCATATGAACATACAAGAAGCCTACAGAACTCCAAATAGACTGGACCAGAAAAGAAATTCCTCCCGACACATAATAATCAGAACATCAAATGCACTAAATAAAGATAGAATACTAAAAGCAGTAAGGGAAAAAGGTCAAGTAACATATAAAGGCAAGCCTATCAGAATTACACCAGATTTTTCACCAGAGACTATGAAAGCCAGAAGAGCCTGGACAGATGTTATACAGACACTAAGAGAACACAAACTGCAGCCCAGGCTACTATACCCAGCCAAACTCTCAATTATCATAGAGGGAGAAACCAAAGTATTCCACGACAAAACCAAATTCACGCATTATCTCTCCACGAATCCAGCCCTTCAAAGGATAATAACAGAAAAAAACCAATACAAGAACGGGAACAACGCCCTAGAAAAAACAAGAAGGTAATCCCCCAACAAACCTAAAAGAAGACAGCCACAAGAACAGAATGCCACCTTTAACAACTAAAATAACAGGAAGCAACAATTACTTTTCCTTAATATCTCTTAACATCAATGGTCTCAACTCGCCAATAAAAAGACATAGACTAACAAACTGGCTACACAAACAAGACCCAACATTTTGCTGCTTACAGGAAACTCATCTCAGAGAAAAAGATAGACACTACCTCAGAATGAAAGGCTGGAAAACAATTTTCCAAGCAAATGGTATGAAGAAACAAGCAGGAGTAGCCATCCTAATATCTGATAAGATTGACTTCCAACCCAAAGTCATCAAAAAAGACAAGGAGGGACACTTCATTCTCATCAAAGGTAAAATCCTCCAAGAGGAACTCTCAATTCTGAATATCTATGCTCCAAATACAAGAGCAGCCACATTCACTAAAGAAACTTTAGTAAAGCTCAAAGCACACATTGCGCCTCACACAATAATAGTGGGAGACTTCAACACACCACTTTCACCAATGGACAGATCATGGAAACAGAAACTAAACAGGGACACACTGAAACTAACAGAAGTGATGAAACAAATGGATCTGACAGATATCTACAGAACATTTTACCCTAAAACAAAAGGATATACCTTCTTCTCAGCACCTCATGGTACCTTCTCCAAAATTGACCACATAATAGGTCACAAATCAGGCCTCAACAGATTCAAAAATATTGAAATTGTCCCATGTATCCTATCAGATCACCATGCACTAAGGCTGATCTTCAATAACAAAATAAATAACAGAAAGCCAACATTCACATGGAAACTGAACAACACTCTTCTCAATGATACCTTGGTCAAGGAAGGAATAAAGAAAGAAATTAAAGACTTTTTAGAGTTTAATGAAAATGAAGCCACAACGTACCCAAACCTTTGGGACACAATGAAAGCATTTCTAAGAGGGAAACTCATAGCTATGAGTGCCTTCAAGAAAAAACGGGAGAGAGCACATACTAGCAGCTTGACAACACATCTAAAAGCTCTAGAAAAAAAGGAAGCAAATTCACCCAAGAGGAGTAGACGGCAGGAAATAATCAAACTCAGGGGTGAAATCAACCAAGTGGAAACAAGAAGAACTATTCAAAGAATTAACCAAACGAGGAGTTGGTTCTTTGAGAAAATCAACAAGATAGATAAACCCTTAGCTAGACTCACTAAAGGGCACAGGGACAAAATCCTAATTAACAAAATCAGAAATGAAAAGGGAGACATAACAACAGATCCTGAAGAAATCCAAAACACCATCAGATCCTTCTACAAAAGGCTATACTCAACAAAACTGGAAAACCTGGACGAAATGGACAAATTTCTGGACAGATACCAGGTACCAAAGTTGAATCAGGATCAAGTTGACCTTCTAAACAGTCCCATATCCCCTAAAGAAATAGAAGCAGTTATTAATAGTCTCCCAGCCAAAAAAAGCCCAGGACCAGACGGGTTTAGTGCAGAGTTCTATCAGACCTTCAAAGAAGATCTAACTCCAGTTCTGCACAAACTTTTTCACAAGATAGAAGTAGAAGGTATTCTACCCAACTCATTTTATGAAGCCACTATTACTCTGATACCTAAACCACAGAAAGATCCAACAAAGATAGAGAACTTCAGACCAATTTCTCTTATGAACATCGATGCAAAAATCCTTAATAAAATTCTCGCTAACCGAATCCAAGAACACATTAAAGCAATCATCCATCCTGACCAAGTAGGTTTTATTCCAGGGATGCAGGGATGGTTTAATATACGAAAATCCATCAATGTAATCCATTATATAAACAAACTCAAAGACAAAAACCACATGATCATCTCGTTAGATGCAGAAAAAGCATTTGACAAGATCCAACACCCATTCATGATAAAAGTTCTGGAAAGATCAGGAATTCAAGGCCAATACCTAAACATGATAAAAGCAATCTACAGCAAACCAGTAGCCAACATCAAAGTAAATGGAGAGAAGCTGGAAGCAATCCCACTAAAATCAGGGACTAGACAAGGCTGCCCACTTTCTCCCTACCTTTTCAACATAGTACTTGAAGTATTAGCCAGAGCAATTCGACAACAAAAGGAGATCAAGGGGATACAAATTGGAAAAGAGGAAGTCAAAATATCACTTTTTGCAGATGATATGATAGTATATATAAGTGACCCTAAAAATTCCAACAGAGAACTCCTAAACCTGATAAACAGCTTCGGTGAAGTAGCTGGATATAAAATTAACTCAAACAAGTCAATGGCCTTTCTCTACACAAAGAATAAACAGGCTGAGAAAGAAATTAGGGAAACAACACCCTTCTCAATAGCCACAAATAATATAAAATATCTCGGCGTGACTCTAACGAAGGAAGTGAAAGATCTGTATGATAAAAACTTCAAGTCCCTGAAGAAAGAAATTAAAGAAGATCTCAGAAGATGGAAAGATCTCCCATGCTCATGGATTGGCAGGACCAACATTGTAAAAATGGCTATCTTGCCAAAAGCAATCTACAGATTCAATGCAATCCCCATTAAAATTCCAACTCAATTCTTCAACGAATTAGAAGGAGCAATTTGCAAATTCATCTGGAATAACAAAAAACCGAGGATAGCAAAAACTCTTCTCAAGGATAAAAGAACCTCTGGTGGAATCACCATGCCTGACCTAAAGCTTTACTACAGAGCAATTGTGATAAAAACTGCATGGTACTGGTATAGAGACAGACAAGTGGACCAATGGAATAGAATTGAAGACCCAGAAATGAACCCACACACCTATGGTCACTTGATCTTCGACAAGGGAGCCAAAACCATCCAGTGGAAGAAAGACAGCATTTTCAACAATTGGTGCTGGCACAACTGGTTGTTATCATGTAGAAGAATGCGAATCGATCCATACTTATCTCCTTGTACTAAGGTTAAATCTAAGTGGATCAAGGAACTTCACATAAAACCAGAGACACTGAAACTTATAGAGGAGAAAGTGGGGAAAAGCCTTGAAGATATGGGCACAGGGGAAAAATTCCTGAACAGAACAGCAATGGCTTGTGCTGTAAGATCGAGAATTGACAAATGGGACCTAATGAAACTCCAAAGTTTCTGCAAGGCAAAAGACACTGTCTATAAGACAAAAAGACCACCAACAGACTGGGAAAGGATCTTTACCTACCCTAAATCAGATAGGGGACTAATATCCAACATATATAAAGAACTCAAGAAGGTGGACCTCAGAAAATCAAATAACCCCCTTAAAAAATGGGGCTCAGAACTGAACAAAGAATTCTCACCTGAGGAATACCGAATGGCAGAGAAGCACCTGAAAAAATGTTCAACATCCTTAATCATCAGGGAAATGCAAATCAAAACAACCCTGAGAATCCACCTCACACCAGTGAGAATGGCTAAGATCAAAAATTCAGGTGACAGCAGATGCTGGCGAGGATGTGGAGAAAGAGGAACACTCCTCCATTGTTGGTGGGATTGCAGGCTTGTACAACCACTCTGGAAATCAGTCTGGCGGTTCCTCAGAAAATTGGACATAGTACTACCGGAGGATCCAGCAATACCTCTCCTGGGCATATATCCAGAAGAAGCCCCAACTGGTAAGAAGGACACATGCTCCACTATGTTCATAGCAGCCTTATTTATAATAGCCAGAAACTGGAAAGAACCCAGATGCCCCTCAACAGAGGAATGGATACAGAAAATGTGGTACATCTACACAATGGAGTACTACTCAGCTATTAAAAAGAATGAATTTATGAAATTCCTAGCCAAATGGATGGACCTGGAGAGCATCATCCTGAGTGAGGTAACACAATCACAAAGGAACTCACACAATATGTACTCACTGATAAGTGGATACTAGCCCAAAACCTAGGATACCCATGATATAAGATACAATTTCCTAAACACATGAAACTCAAGAAAAATGAAGACTGAAGTGTGGACACTATGCCCCTCCTTAGAAGTGGGAACAAAACACCCATGGAAGGAGTTACAGAAACAAAGTTTGGAGCTGAGATGAAAGGATGGACCATGTAGAGACTGCCATATCCAGGGATCCACCCCATAATCAGCATCCAAACGCTGACACTATTGCATATACTAGCAAGATTTTATCGAAAGGACCCAGATGTAGCTGTCTCTTGTGAGACTATGCCGGGGCCTAGCAAACACAGAAGTGGATGCTCACAGTCAGCTAATGGATGGATCACAGGGCTCCCAATGGAGGAGCTAGAGAAAGTACCCAAGGAGCTAAAGGGATCTTCAACCCTATAGGTGGAACAACATTATGAACTAACCAGTACCCCTGAGCTCTTGACTCTAGCTGCATATGTATCAAAAGATGGCCTAGTCGGCCATCACTGGAAAGAGAGGCCCATTGGACACGCAGACTTTGTGTGCCCCGGTACAGGGGAACGCCAGGGCCAAAGGGGGGGAGTGGGTGGGTAGGGGAGTGGGGGTGGGTGGGTAAGGGGGACTTTTGGTATAGCATTGGAAATGTAAATGAGCTAAATACCTAATAAAAAATGGAAAAAAAAATATGTAATGACAAAAGTTAAAAATTCCATATTGTGTTATCCAAATTCCATTCTTAAGATTATTAATTCAGGGGCTGGAGAGATGGCTCAGCGATTAAGAGCACTGACTGCTCTTCCAGAGGTCCTGAGTTCAATTTTCAGCAACCACTTGGTGGCTCACAACCATCTGTAAGGGAATCTGATGCCCTCTTCTGGTGTGTCTGAAGGCAGCTACAGTGTACTCATATAAATAAAATAAATCTTTTAAAAATTACTAATTCAAACATGTAAAATTCTATTATAATTTAATTCACTAAATTTATCAAAACATGCACTGCTTCTCATATTATAAGTATTGAATAAGAAATTAGATGACTTCACGGTTTACCTTCAAATAGTCTATGAAGATTTCTGTTTTTCTTTTAATATCATGTCAAGAATTCAATTCTGTTTTATGATTCTAATATATTTCTAGATCTTATTTTGTCTGACATGTTACAGAGGTTCAATGGATATTTGCTGAGTGAATTAAACATAGAACATCACTTTGTTGACTTATTTTCAAATTAAATGTAGCTATATATTTTAATTGCGTTGTCACTGATAAAACATATTTCCCTAAAAGTTATGACTTCAAATAGGAAGGCTAAGGTCAGAAGCATTTATTGTATCATTATTGTATTGATACTGGGTTGAATGGGGAATATCAGGCCAGAGAAGAAAATTATGTTACTAGAAATTTATCATTGCCCTTTATCAAATGTTGATTATTCAAAGTCATTTTTACAGAGAATTCTAAATTATTTATTTATATCATGGATTATGTAGACCTTTTAAGCTGATATAAATTATGTACTCATAAACTACAATTCAAAAAATTCATAGAACTAAAATATAGGAATATAAATATGAATGATTCAATAAAGGCAAGAAGTAAGTAAGTTACAGAATAAAATAGATTGTTTATCAATTTGTAGACACTGAAGATGTCCTGAAAATTGTTCTTTTTATACAAATATTAGTTTTTCTGCTTAGACATATTAAGAATATGTATTGCATTGCCTTAGAATTATAGCCCATTTAGTTAATTATTGTACCCATGAGTTAAGGAACTTCTTAGGCATTTGTCAAAATGAATGGCCCCAGACTATCTATAGACAACGATGCACCAGAATTGTTTCACGTTTAGTTTATAATTCTAATGGAAAAATTCTGCCAACAGTCTTTTCTTCAAAGGGAACCATAGCATGTTGGTGAAAGAGTATATATTTTTTTTCTTTTTCTTTTTCTTTTTTCCTTTTCTTTTTCTTTTTCTTTTTCTTTTTCTTTTTCTTTTTCCTTTTCTTTTTCTTTTTCTTTTTCTTTTGAGACAGGGTTTCTCTGTATAGTCCTGGCTGTCCTGGAATTCACTTTATAGACCAGGCTGGCCTCGAACTCAGAAATCTGCCTGCCTCTGCTTCCCAAGTGCTGGGATTAAAGGTGTGCAACACCATGCCCAGCTTGGATGTATTTTTATATTGTTAAAATTACCTCCCTACCCTTAAACTTATAGACTCACCTGAAAGAGTTATTTAAATAATTTAAGTTAAATGCTTGCTAAGGTTTAACTTGATTTTTTTTTGTTTGTTTGTTTTTGTTTTTGTTTTTTTGTTTTTTGTTTTTGTTTTTTTGAAAATTTTAGTACTTTAAGACATCCCGTAGCATTATTTTTCCACTAATCAGAGCAGAAGACTTAGAGCTGATTTCCCCAGGAAGTAGTTAGCCCGTGGAAGTTTCTCTGTCTTCTTATTATGTAGTCAGAATGATATTGCTTTGATCCTCAGCCATACAGTAGCAAACATTTTAATATGTCTTTATTAGTCACCTCTTTTTTGCCATGATCAAACATTTACTCTTTTGCTGAATTATATAACGGAATTATGCAGGTATGTTAGATTCATTTGGATTTTTATTGTTACCTTTAGACAAAAGCATGTTAAAAGAATGTTAAAAGAATAGGAAGGTTCTGACAAGTTAAAAAAAACTGAAAAAAATTTCATTATTGACAATAACATGAATATGTCACTGATAACATTCACATGTAAAAATTAATGACATTTTAAATAGATTCTGAGAAATTTTTCTTGAAAACAGAAAATGTACAAAACACAAATGACATAAGAAACTTGAAAACTGAGTTGGAAAAAAACAATGTTAGTTTTAGGGATATGTAGTGTGTATACTTAAGATTTATAGTGATTATAACTCTATCCTATGTTACTCAGACATGCTGTAGGAGCTGACTAGCCCTGCACCTTCACTTTCTTCTTTCTAATCAAAGCTCTTAGTAGTCTGGTGATTTGTCTTTTTTAAAAACTCATATGTTGAAATCTATTCTTCAATGTGATGATTTAAAGAGGTGGAACCTTCATTATGTAAGTAGATTTTTGGCAACCTTCATGATTGTGAGGTCTGGTTTTAGTTACAAATGATTCCCAAGGAAGCTACTTGATTTGTTTTGATTTATCAATGCATGGTCTCTGAAAATGGAGATCCTCTCCACAAAATAAGCTTCTGACATCCTAATCTTGAACTTCTCAACCTACAAAAATTTAACAAATAACCTAAAGTTACTTGTCATGTCTGTCTGTCTGCATGTATGTATGTAATTCATGTCCTCTGAAAGAGTAGTCAGTATTTATGTTACTTGTTATGTATGTTATAAGCCATACAGTTTATGGAATTTCATCCCAGCAGTCTACAAAAATTTAACAAATAACCTAAAGTTACTTGTCATGTCTGTCTGTCTGCATGTATGTATGTAATTCATGTCCTCTGAAAGAGTAGTCAGTATTTATGTTACTTGTTATGTATGTTATAAGCCATACAGTTTATGGAATTTCATCCCAGCAGTCTACCATGACTAAACAGCCCTGATGACAATTTCTCTCTGCTAGTCTCTTTCTTTGGGTTATAGTCTGATTAAATGGATTGTTTCATAGTTAACTATGGCATCATATTGCTTAGTATCTCAGTACTTTGTCCAGGCACGTGCTTCGGACACAGTTAGGGCAAGGAAGTGGCACTGTGTCTTCTCAGCAAACCTAGACTAAAGCTAATGTTCCATCAGCTTGCTATTTTCATTAGTAGGCTGAGAATAAAGTTTGCTCAGAGGAGTAAGGCTGGAAGTAGATGAAAAAGCAAGTTCTAAAGGCCTTGTTTTCCGAATGCATACCTGTGAAGGAAGACATGTCTCTAAAATTGCTAGTTTTATCATCCAGTAAGTATTTTTGTGAATCTGGGGTTACTTTTATGTTCAGTACTTGTATTTGATAAATGTCACTGACTTAGCTTTGATAACCGTGTGAGACTGTAACAATTAGTAATTTCTATGGTTTAATTATTTTGTCCTACTACATGTAGTGTCAAGGGTCTGTAAACATAGCACTGGAAAGGCACAGACAGTAGGACCAAAAATGCCAGGCCGTTCTTGACTTCAGTTTTAGTTTAAGGGCAGGGTGCCTACATGAGAGTCTATTTCGAAATAGATGTATGAATAAATTTTAAAAATAGGATTGGATAAATAGGTTATCTCCTTAAGAATAGATAAGTAAATAAAATTTAAATAAAGGGTATGAATGAGCATGTGCAGTTGATTAAGTGTCTTAATGTACTTGGTTGGGATACTGGCAAATCATTTTTGTTTAAATAGTTAATTCATTTTTTGTCACTGAAAATATTTCTCCAATGGAAAACAATATATTCTGATCATGGTTTCCCTTTCTTCTCTTGGATTCTTTCTACCTCTCCATCCATCCAACTCCATGCCTTCTAGTTTTGTCTTTCTTCAAAAAACAAATAGGCAGAAATATATTTTTTTTAAAAAAAAGACAAAACATAGTCTTATTCATGTGGAGAAATAGCTTGCTAGAAGGAGGCCTGCTTGATTGTAGTATTCAGGCAATGAGTTCATAGGATAAATACTTTCATAGGAAAAATTTCAACATTGTGATGTTTTGGCTATATTTCCCTTTTAATAAATCCAATAAAAACATAAAACTTACTTAATGTGATGGTACTTGAAAGAAGAAATAAAAATGTATTTTTAAGAATTTAAAAGCAAGTCAGTTTTATGTAGCACCTACCATTTACAATGCCAGGAACCTGGAAATCTGAGGCTTTCAGTGTTGGAAATGGTAGTCATTGCCCATCAGAGGCCTGGCAGTCAGTATAATCAGGGGCCCTGTGACAAGCACTTCCTTCATTGCAAGGGAACATTTGCCTTTGTGGATTTGCTACCAGATGATATAGAGTGTTGTCTGTCCAAGCCTTTCAAGTTACCCACTGAGTTGAACACAAAAGTTATAATTCCCAGTGTGAATGCAATATTGTGCTGCTCAAAGAAGCCAGAAGGGACTGGACTAACTAAACTAAACTTAGTTTATATATAAACTACACACACACATACACACAAACACACACACACACACACACACACACACACACACACACACACACACACACACACAGAGAGAGAGAGAGAGAGAGAGAGAGAGAGAGAGAAATGAAAACTGTTTTCTTTTTAGATAGTTTCATAGATTAAATTAGACCACACAAATGAAGAGTTCAGTGCAGTGTCTACAAAACAGTTGACATATAATGGAGCAAGAACTATTATTAATTTATTTTAAATTGGAGAAAAGAAAGTTGGCTATTATGAAAAGTATGACAATTAATAGATGAATATTGCATTTGCAACATGAATTCCTTTTGGATCTAGGGCTGCTGGTAAACATATTTTAGATGAGCAATCACACAGTGAATTATTAGTTAAGCTTGAGCTTTTTACTGTATTTATTTTTTATCAACATATGGTTTCAGCGTTCTTCTCACTTGTAGCCTCCCCTTCCCCAGCCTTAAACCTGCCTGCCAAGGTTCCACTGTTTGCTCAGGGATGGAGCTTCCCTCTCAATCGTTCTGCCGCGCCCACAGCTGGAGCCTGCTGCTTTGCTGTATTGGAGCCATACACATGGTCACCCTGCCACTGGACCCTAAGATTATTTGGCAGGAATTGGGCCCCCTTCCCCTGCCTCATAACTGCGTGCAGAATAGTAAAATTGAGCTTTGATCAGGATGACTGTCTTAGCTCCGTCTTTATCTCGTGCCGCCTAGTCCCTCTTCTCTTCCAGGTTTCCAAAATGCCTTTCCAGGCTAGAACCCAGATCTGTGATCTGCTGGCTGGACACAACACTCACTGTGATATTTAATGGTAAATACTTTTAATGTTTAGTTGACCCTTAGCTACTATGTTTACACCATTACTGTTTGACATACTGCAGGTAATATATTAAGCTACTAATTTATATATGTTATATCATGTGGAAATTAGTTAATGCCTGAAAATCCTTTCTCAGTTGTTTTTTAATTAACCAAAAAAAAAAAAAAAAACTGTATGGGTGTTTTGCCTGGATGTATGTCTATGCACAGTATTTCATGACTGATGCCCAAGGAGGTTAGAAGGTGTGGGATCTGCTAGATGGTTGCAAGCTACTGTGTGGGTGATGGGAATGGAATTCATGTCCTCTGAAAGAGTAGCCAGTATTTTAAATACCAAGTCTTTTCTTCACCCCCAAATCCTCTCCTTTGAAAGTGATTAATAAGAAGTTGTATTTGGAAAATAAATCTATCAAATTAAAGCAATTTTTAAATTCCATATCAGTATCCAATATACCAGTGTTTCATAGCTGTGAAAAGACACCATGACCAAGGCAACTCTTATATAGGCTGCTAATAGTTTCAGAGGTTCAGTCTATTATCATCATGATGAAAGCATGGCATCATGTATACTCTGGTGATGGAGATGACAAGAATTCTACATCCTCATCTGGAGGAAGCTAGGAGAAGCATGAAATTCTATACTGGGTGGAGCATAAGCATAGGAGGCCTCAAAGCCCAGGTACACAAAGACACACTTCCTCCACAAAGCCACACCTTCTCCAATAAGGCCACACCTTCTATTAGTGCCATTTGCTATGGCCTAGCATTTGAACATAGGAATGGATGAGGTCCAAACTTATTCAAACCACCACAACCAATATATCTATGATTGAAAAATGTCCTCAGTTCATCATATATGCTAGTAAGATTATACCAGGTTTAAAAATGACCTGTTTGTCTTTGTATGTGTAGTTTTCTTTGAGATAACAGCTCACTACTTAGTCTAGGCTAGATTTGTATGACAGCCCTCCTACCTCAGCATTTATAGTGATAGAATTACATGTAAATACCTGCTTGCCCAGAGCCTTTTTAATTTTTCACTAATAATTTTAACTTCTATTCAAATTATTTTATATTATATTGAAACAATTATAGAAGTTCCTTGCCTCACGTTCCATGGGGGCCACCTAGGTTCCGGGACTCCGCGGCGGGCGGTCTGCGGGTGAGAGTGTGGAACACAGAGGCCAGCAGCTTCTGGACTGGGCGAGAGCCACAGAGCCTCTGAGGCGGCGCCATTTCCGGCTCCAGACAACCGGCCACCTTCCTGATGAGAGCACAGGGGTCCACCCGGCCCAAGACTTCTGCCTCACGTTCCGTGGGGGCCACCTTGGTTCCAGGACTCCACGGCGGGTGGTCTGCGGGTGAGAGTGTGGAACACAGAGGCCAGCAGCTTCTGGACTGGGCGAGAGCCACAGAGCCTCTGAGGCGGCGCCATTTTCGGCTCCAGACAACCTGCCACCTTCCTGGTCAGAGCACAGGTGTCTGCACAGCCCGTGAGGCTTCTGCCTCACGTTCCGTGGGGGCCACCTTGATTCTGGGACTCCGCAGCGGGCAGTCTGCAGGCCAAAGCAACACAGCTTCTGGGAAAGATCCTGTTTTGGGCCTTCATCTTCGGCCAGGAGGAGGTCCAAACACCAGATAACTGTGCACCTCCCTGAAAGAGGAGAGCTTGCCTTCGGAGACTGCTCTGACCACTGAAACTCAGGGAAGAGAGCTAGTCTCCCTGGTCTGCTGATATAGTGTAACAAAATCACCAGAGGAACAATTTCTAAACAGAGACAACTATAACAACTAACTCCAGAGATTACCAGATGGCGAAAGGTAAACGTAAGAATCTTACTAACAGAAACCAGGACTACTCACCATCATCAGAACCCAGCACTCCCACTTCGCCCAGTCCAAGGCACCACAACACACCTGAAAAGCTAGACCTGGATTTAAAAGCATATCTCATGATGATGGTAGAGGACATCAAGAAGGACTTAAATAACTCACTTAAAGAAATACAGGAGAACACTGCTAAACAAGTAGAAGACATTAAAGAGGAAACACAAAAATCCATTAAAGAATTGCAGGAAAACACAACCAAACAGGTGATGGAATAGAATAAAACCATCCAAGACCTAAAAAGGGAAGTAGACACAATAAAGAAAACCCAAAGTGAGGCAACAGTGGAGATAGAAACACTAGGAAAGAAATCTGGAACCATAGATGCGAGCATCAGCAACAGAATACAAGAAATGGAAGAGAGAATCTCAGGTGCAGAAGATTCCATAGAGAACATCGGCACAACAATCAAAGAAAATGGAAAATGCAAAAAGATCCTAACTCAAAACATCCAGGAAATCCAGGACACAATGAGAAGACCGAACCTACGGATAATAGGAGTGGATGAGAATGAAGATTTTCAAATCAAAGGACCAGCAAACATCTTCAACAAGATTATTGAAGAAAACTTCCCAAATCTAAAGAAAGAGATACCAATGAACATACAAGAAGCCTACAGAACTCCAAATAGACTGGACCAGAAAAGAAATTCCTCCCGACACATAATAATCAGAACAACAAATGCACTAAATAAAGATAGAATACTGAAAGCAGTAAGGGAAAAAGGTCAAGTAACATATAAAGGCAAGCCTATCAGAATTACACCAGATTTTTCACCAGAGACTATGAAAGCCAGAAGAGCCTGGACAGATGTTATACAGACACTAAGAGAACACAAATTCCAGCCCAGGCTACTATACCCAGCCAAACTCTCAATTACCATAGATGGAGAAACCAAAGTATTCCACGACAAAACTAAATTCACCCATTATCTCTCCACGAATCCAGCCCTTCAAAGGATAATAACAGAAAAAACCCAATACAAGGACAGGAACCACGCCCTAGAAAAAACAAGAAGACAATCCCTCAACAAAACTAAAAGAAGACAGCCACAAGAACAGAATGCCAACTTTAACAACAAAAACAACAGGAAACAACAATTACTTTTCCTTAATATCTCTTAAGATCAATGGTCTCAACTCCCCAACAAAAAGACATAGACTAACAGACTGGCTACACAAACAGGACCCAACATTCTGCTGCTTACAGGAAACCCATCTCAGGGAAAAAGACAGACACTACCTCAGAGTGAAAGGCTGGAAAACAATTTTCCAAGCAAATGGTCTGAAGAGACAAGCTGGAGTAGCCATTTTAATATCGGATAAAATCGACTTCCAACCCAAAGTTATTAAAAAAGACAAGGAGGGACACTTCATACTCATCAAAGGTAAAATCCTCCAAGAGGAACTCTCAATTCTGAATATCTACGCTCCAAATGCAAGGGCAGCCACATTCATTAAAGACACTTTAGTAAAGCTCAAAGCACACGTTGCACCTCACACAATAATAGTGGGAGACTTCAACACACCACTTTCATCAATGGACAGATCGTGGAAACAGAAACTAAACAGGGACACAGTGAAACTAACAGAAGTTATAAAACAAATGGACCTGACAGATATCTACAGAACATTTTATCCTAAAAAAAAAGGATATACCTTCTTCTCAGCACCTCATGGGACCTTCTCCAAAATTGACCATATAATTGGTCACAAAACAGGTACAAAAATATTGAAATTGTCCCATGTATCCTATCAGACCACCATGGCCTAAGACTGATCTTCAATAACAACATAAATAATGGAAAGCCAACATTCACATGGAAACTGAACAACAGTCTTCTCAATGATACCTTGGTCAAGGAAGGAATAAAAAAAGAAATTAAAGACTTTTTAGAGTTTAATGAAAATGAAGCCACAACGTACCCAAACCTATGGGACACAATGAAAGCATTTCTAAGAGGGAAACTCATAGCTCTGAGTGCCTCCAAGAAGAAACGGGAGAGAGCACATACTAGCATCTTGACAACACATCTAAAAGCTCTAGAAAAAAAAGGAAGCAAATTCACCCAAGAGGAGTAGACGGCAGGAAATAATCAAACTCAGGGGTGAAATCAACCAAGTGGAAACAAGAAGAACTATTCAAAGAATTAACCAAACAAGGAGTTGGTTCTTTGAAAAAATCCACAAGATAGATAAACCGTTCGCTAGATTCACTAAAGGGCACAGGGTCAAAATCCTAATTAACAAAATCAGAAATGAAAAGGGAGACATAACAACAGATCCTGAAGAAATCCAAAACACCATCAGATCCTTCTACAAAAGGCTATACTCAAAAAAACTGGAAAACCTGGACGAAATGGACAAATTTCTGGACAGATACCAGGTACCAAAGTTGAATCAGGATCAAGTTGACCATCTAAACAGTCCCATATCACCTAAAGAAATAGAAGCAGTTATCAATAGTCTCCCAGCCAAAAAAAGCCCAGGACCAGACGGGTTTAGTGCAGAGTTCTATCAGACCTTCAAAGAAGATCTAATTCTAGTTCTGCACAAACTATTTCACAAAATAGAAGTAGAAGGTACTCTACCCAACTCATTTTATGAAGCCAAAATTACTCTGATACCTAAACCAGAGAAAGACCCAACAAAGATAGAGAACTTCAGACCAATTTCTCTTATGAATATCAATGCAAAAATCCTCAATAAAATTCTCGCTAACCGAATCCAAGAACACATTAAAGCAACCATCCTGACCAAGTAGGTTTTATTCCAGGGATGCAGGGATGGTTTAATATACGAAAATCCATCAAGGTAATCCATTATATAAACAAACTCAAAGACAAAAACCACATGATCTTCTTGTTAGATGCAGAAAAAGCATTTGACAAGATCCAACACCCATTCATGATAAAAGTGCTGGAAAGATCAGGAATTCAAGGCCCATACCTAAACATGATAAAAGCAATCTACAGCAAACCAGTAGCCAACATCAAAGTAAATGGAGAGAAGCTGGAAGCAATCCCACTAAAATCAGGGACTAGACAAGGCTGCCCACTTTCTCCCTACCTTTTCAACATAGTACTTGAAGTATTAGCCAGAGCAATTCGACAACAAAAGGAGATCAAGGGGATACAAATTGGAAAAGAGGAAGTCAAAATATCACTTTTTGCAGATGATATGATAGTATATATAAGTGACCCTAAAAATTCCACCAGAGAACTCCTAAACCTGATAAACAGCTTCAGTGAAGTAGCTGGATATAAAATTAACTCAAACAAGTCAATGGCCTTTCTCTATACAAAGAATAAACAGGCTGAGAAAGAAATTAGGGAAACAACACCCTTCTCAATAGTCACAAATAATATAAAATATCTTGGCGTGACTCTAACTAAGGAAGTGAAAGATCTATATGATAAAAACTTCAAATCTCTGAAGAAAGAAATTAAAGAAGATCTCAGAAGATGGAAAGATCTCCCATGCTCATGGATTGGCAGGATCAACATTGTAAAAATGGCTATCTTTCCAAAAGCAATCTACAGATTCAATGCAATCCCCATCAAAATTCCAACTCAATTCTTCAACGAATTAGAAGGAGCAATTTGCAAATTCATGTGGAATAACAAAAAACCTAGGATAGCAAAAAGTCTTCTCAAGGATAAAAGAACCTCTGGTGGAATCACCATGCCTGACCTAAAGCTTTACTACAGAGCAATTGTGATAAAAACTGCATGGTACTGGTATAGAGAAAGACCAGTAGACCAATGGAATAGAATTGAAGACCCAGAAATGAACCCACACACCTATGGTCACTTGATCTTTGACAAGGGAGCTAAAACCATCCAGTGGAAGAAAGACAGCATTTTCAACATTTGGTGCTGGCACAACTGGTTGTTATCGTGTAGAAGAATGCGAATCGATCCATACTTATCTCCTTGTACTAAGGTCAAATCTAAGTGGATCAAGGAACTTCACATAAAACCAGAGACACTGAAACTTATAGAGGAGAAAGTGGGGAAAAGCCTTGAAGATATGGGCACAGGGGAAAAATTCCTGAACAGAACAGCAATGGCTTGTGCTGTAAGATCGAGAATTGACAAATGGGACCTAATGAAACTCCAAAGTTTCTGCAAGGCAAAAGACACCGTCAATAAGACAAAAAGACCACCAACAGATTGGGAAAGGATCTTTACCTATCTTACATCAGATAGGGGACTAATATCCAACATATATAAAGAACTCAAGAAGGTGGACTTCAGAAAATCAAATATTCCCATTAAAAATGGGGCTCAGAACTGAACAAAGAATTCTCACCTGAGGAATACCGAATGTCAGAGAAGCACCTGAAAAAATGTTCAACATCCTTAATCATCAGGGAAATGCAAATCAAAACAACCCTGAGATTCCACCTCACACCAGTCAGAATGGCTAAGATCAAAAATTCAGGTGACAGCAGATGCTGGCGTGGATGTGGAGAAAGAGGAACACTCCTCCATTGTTGGTGGGATTGCAGGCTTGTACAACCACTCTGGAAATCAGTCTGGCGGTTCCTCAGGAAATTCGACATAGTACTACCGGAGGATCCAGCAATACATCTCATGGGCATATATCCAGAAGATGCCTCAACTGGTAAGAAGGACACATGCTCCACTATGTTCATAGCAGCCTTATTTATAATAGCCAGAAGCTGGAAAGAACCCAGATGCCCCTCAACAGAGGAATGGATACAGAAAATGTGGTACATCTACACAATGGAGTACTACTCAGCTATTAAAAAGAATGAATTTATGAAATTCCTAGCCAAATGGATGGACCTGGAGGGCATCATCCTGAGTGAGGTAACACATTCACAAAGGAACTCACACAATATGTACTCACTGATAAGTGGATATTAGCCCAAAACCTAGGATACCCAAGATATAAGATACAATTTCCTAAACACATGAAACTCAAGAAAAATGAAGACTGACGTGTGGACACTATGCCCCTCCTTAGAAGTGGGAACAAAACACCCTTGGAAGGAGTTACAGAGACAAAGTTTGGAGCTGAGATGAAAGGATGGTCCATGTAGAGACTTCCATATCCAGGGATCCACCCCATAATCAGCATCCAAACGCTGACACCATTGCATACACTAGCAAGATTTTATCGAAAGGACCCAGATATAGCTGTCTCTTGTGCCGGGGCCTAGCAAACACAGAAGTGGATGCTCACAGTCAGCTAATGGATGGATCACAGGGCTCCCAATGGAGGAGCTAGAGAAAGTAGCCAAGGAGCTAAAGGGATCTGCAACCCTATAGGCGGAACAACATTATGAACTAACCAGTACCCCGGAGCTCTTGACTCTAGCTGCATATGTATCAAAAGATGGCCTAGTCGGCCATCACTGGAAAGAGAGGCCCATTGGACAGGCAAACTTTATATGCCCCAGTACAGGGGAACGCCAGGGCCAAAAAGGGGGAGTGGGTGGGTAGGGGATTGGGGGTGGTTGGGTATGGGGGACTTTTGGTATAGCATTGGAAATGTAAATGAGCTAAATACCTAATAAAAAATGGAAAAAAAAAAGAAGTTCCTGACCTCAGGTCAAGTATCATAAGATACAAAACTCTGATCAAGCCATAAAAGCAAATAATGAAAATAATAGTGAAAGAAAAGAATATAAAACTTAGAATATAATTGAATTTAGAGAGTTACATCAGTTTTGGAATATAAAACTCATATAAATATTGTAAAAGTATTCCCAATACAATGTGTTATAGCATACAAACATACTATTTATATATTCCATATTTTACTGAAATTTTTGATTTTGTTATTTTAGTATAACTAAAGGGGAACTGATTTAATGAGTGATTTAAAACAAATTAATGTGCAGGGAATATTCTTTATTAGATTATTTCAAATATGCATAAAACCTTAGCATATACATACAATAATCTTCATTGTTGTGCATGGTTATATATCAGCAAATATATTAATTCAGAGAATCTTATACATGAGAAGTACAAAGGATGAAGGGAAGATGGCATTAGAAAACAGAACGCTCTGATGTTGTAAACAGAGATTAGTCCTGTGAGTTCCAATAAAAAAAGAGTGAGGTAGCACAGAGAAAGATTTTAGAACTTCGGCTTGACAAGTGAGGTGGTGAGGACTAGTGAGGTTGGCCTGGGTTTCTGAGGAAGCACTCTCAGTAAAGAAGCTAGAATTTCTGAGACCGGAAACCTGCAGATAATGTAGTGATTTCATAATCAAGTGAAAAAAAAATGAGGTTGGAGATATTGCCAGTGCCACATTAGGAAGAGCCACCTATGTCAGATTGCGATTGGAATACATTTTTAATTCTCTTGGGATCTACAGGAGGCTATAATACGATCCTTGTTGCTTTCTAAGAAAATACTTCCTAGAATGTGGAACTGACTGAAATGGAGAGGAGCCTGAGGAAAACGAGGTCTAGAGACAGGCCCAATGTGGGATCCACCTCAAGGAGAGGACCCAAGGCCTGACACTATTATCGAGGCTATGGAGCGCTCACAAAATAGGACCTATCATGACCTCCGAAATACCCAACAAGCAGCTGAAAGAGTCAGATGCAAATATTTGCACCCAACAGATGGACAGAATTAGCATAAATCTGGAAGAAGCTAAGGAGGAGGGCAGCTGTGTAGGACCAGCAATCTAATAAACCTGAACTCCTGAGATCTCTCAGACATAGGACCACCAACCAGGCAGCTACACCAGCTGATGTGAGGCCCCCCAACTCATTTACAGCAGAGGATTGGTAGGTCTGGGTTCAGCTAGAGAAGATGCATCTCAATAGGCTGGAGGCCTCAGGGAGCTTAGAGGTCTGGTAGGGTGGGAGTGGGGCTAGGGGTCAGGAGTGGGGACAGTCTCGTAGAGACAGGGGCATGGAGAGGAGGTACGGGATGGGAAACAGTCAGAGGGTGGACTAGGAGGGGGATAATATCGTGGAGTGTAAAAAATAGATAAAATAAAAATTTAAAAATATATAAATAAATTTCCAGAAAAAGTCATAGGTCTTATGGATAAGTATTAACACATGTATTTCAAAAAAGGCAAGATAAAAAATAAGGTATCCCTCCTTATAGCTCTCAGCTGAGGAAGTAAGTACAAGTTGCTGCGCCTCCACGGCCATGTGAGTTCCTGTTCTGGAGCCTCTGTGAAGCCACGGCAAGCTCGGGCACAGACATGGAGTCAGTGACCTTTGAGGATGTGGCTGTGAACTTCAGCCTGGAGGAGTGGACTTTGCTGAATCCTTCACAGGAAAATCTTTACAGAGCTGTGATGAGAGAAACCATCAGAAACCTGCATGATATAGATACCAAGTGGTAGGGAAGCTTTGTGACTGTGAAGAAGGCAGTCAATGGGAAGAAATCTTCAGTGAGATTCCAGATCCTGTGTTTGGCCAGGAAACTGGAGAGAAGCCCTGTGAAAGCCATGTGTGTGGAGAAGATATCACTGATCATTCATCTCCAAACCTCAGAGGTCCAACTAGATGCAAAACACAGGGGTATCAAGAACATGGAGAGAAGCCATGTAAATGTAAAAACTGGAGTGGCTTTTGGTTCCCCCCAAAGCCTTCTGAAGCCTGAACAAATAAATTTACACACAAGAGAAACCCTATGCCTGTAAACAGTGTGATAAAAATCCTTTAAGTATCTCAGTTCTCTTCAAAATTCCAAAAGGATCCACACTAGAGAAAGAAAGCATGCCTGTAAACAATGCAAGAAATCTTTTAAGAGACAGTAATGTTCAAGTCCGTGAGAGAACTCACACAGGAGAGAAGCCCTACATCTGTAAGCAATGTGGGAAAGCCTTTGCTCGTTCTAGCCAGCTGCAAATACATAAAAGAAGTCATATAGGAGAAAAACACTATGTATGTAAACAGTGTGGGAAAGCCTTTGCTCAATCCAGTCACCTTCACATACATCAAAGAAGTCACACTGGAGAGAGACCTTACTTATGTGAGCAGTGTGGAGAAGCCTTCACGCATTCTAGCCACCTGCAAATACATAAAATAACTCATACTGGAGAGAAACCCTACTCATGTAAGCTATGTGGGAAAGCCATTACTCATTCTAATTACCTTCAGATACATAAAATAATTTTTTTATTTTTAAGGCATATTTTTATTAGATTTTTTCTTCATTTACATTTCAAATGCTATCCATAAAGTCCCCTAAACCCTCCCCCTGCCCTGCTCCTCAACCCACCCACTCCTGCTTCCCTACCCTGGCATTCCCCTGTACTTGTGCATTTGATCTTCACAATACCAAGGGCCTCTTCTCCCACAGATGGCCGACCAGGCCATCTTCTGCTACATATTTAACTAGAGACACAGCTCTGAGGGGGAAGGGGTGCTGCTTAGTTCATGTTGTTGTTCCTCTTATAGGGCTGCAGACCCCCTTAGTTCCTTGGGTACTTTCTCTAGCCCCTAAAAGAATTCACACAGGAGAAAAACCTTACGTGTGTAAGAAGTGTGGGAAAGCCTTCACTTTGTCCAGTTCCCTTCAAAGGCATGATATAGTTCACTCAGAAGAGAAGCCTTCTATTTGTGTTGTGGGAAAACCTTTGGTTGTTACAGTAGCATTCAGAAACATGAAAAGACTCATAGAGAAAACAGACTATGTTAGGATAATAAATGTGGGGAAACTTAGTTGCTCTGACTCCTTTCAAATGCATGACATAGCTGATACTGGAAAGAAACACAAGGTTTGTATCCATTATGGGATGCTTTCATTGACCCTAGTTCTTTTCGATACCGTGAAAGGATTCACACTGGAGAAAAACTTCTGGATATAAAACAGAAAAATGTTCACTCCTTCTGCTTCTTTAACAAACATGGATAAATTTACACTGGAGGGAAATCCTATGTATAAAATGTGGAAACACTTCATTATCACTTGACTTTCTAAAATTCATGAGAATGCGTAATCCATAGCATGAGGGAATGTTTTCCATCCATTTGCAAATGCAAAGTAACAGTATGGAGAGAAAACCCTTGACTAAAATGACATACCAAGAATAGGATCTTCAGGTGCCACATGCAACAACGCACGTGGAATCAGAAGATTAAATATGAAAAACATACAGCAGTTTTCTGTTTTCCTGTGTGCAATGGCATACACCTATAATTCCAGCATGTGGGAAGTGCAAAACTGAAGATCAAGAGTTTTGAGTTCTGGGCTGTGTTGTCTACCTGATAAAGGAAATTTTTGTTTATTATTTTTCTTTATTCTTAATAATTTCTACCATATATACAATGAGTTATGAGTATATTACCCCATTTCTCCCTCCAATCCATTAAATCCAATTACTGCTGCTCGTGTGTAAATGAGCATAGCTACTTTCTCAGAAGCTGTCAACTGTCAATAACTCCTCAGTAAGAGGTGAAGTTTCAATATCTTCTACCCCATCAATGCTAGAATTTTGGCTATCTTAACGCAATGTAGGTAATCACAAATACTGTGAATTCATGGATATAATAGCCATGTAATGAACAAAAGACTGCATTTCACACTACTCCCAACCTCTGACTTTTATTCTTCCTACCTCCTAGAAAATTGCTTTTAATAAAGTTTTATTGTTCTTAAAAAAATAAGGTATCAATTTAGTTAGAGATGATATCCCAACCAAATGATATAACTTGCCGCAAAATATAATAGAGCTTGAATGAAAAAGATGTGCTGGGATGAAGGGCAGAAGTATTAATCACGTAGAATCTCTCTGTTCTGTGATAAGCGTGAGTGGTAAAGAACATACCTTATCTTAGCTAATGAGTATGTACAGAAATCATCAATTAGTCAGAAACAGTTCAGAGAGATTGCATCGTAAGATAATGAATTGATGTTTTGAAATATCAAGGGTTTTGGAAATGTTTAGGCAAAATGTCAAACTACCAAACAGAAAAGATTAGTGCTGTCACATTTTTCTTTTAAGGAATTTGTTTGGGGTTAGAATGTGTAACCAAATTCTCAAAGAAATTTTATAGTAAAAACACTAGATGTTTCTGAGAATGATTGCCTACCTTGATTAAAAGTAAAAACTTTCTGGTGGAGATCCTTGTTCATTCTTTCTGAACTACACTTTGATTGACAGTTATATGATGTTCAATAGTGCATAAATCTTGTTATAACTATGTGACAAAACAGGTAGAGTCCTGGAGACATGGTGCCAGGGACCTTAACTGAGCAGCAAGATTACCAAATATAAAAGTACCTAGCTATATATTTCAATAATAGTAAATGTTATTATTCAGAGATAATAAAATCACATTGTTTGATTAACTTTTTTTTATTGTGTTCTTCTACACTAATGCAGGTTGAGGGTTTAAGGATGACTTGAATGCCTCTTAACATGTAAGCTAATGGCTTAACACTGATCATGTAGGGAAGAAAGGAAAATTAGTTATTGTGGACTTCGCCCAGAGTCCTAGGATATAATCACAATAGGAAACAATAGAAAGAGCTATAATGAAATGGTTCTTAATGATATTATTTTATATTCATGGATTGATGCCTTGTACAGCTATCGTCAGAGAGGTTTCCAGCAGCAGTATATGGGAGCCAATGGAGAAACCCACAGTCTGATGTTATGCAGACAGAGGGTCTAAGTTGGAGGTCTTCATCAGGTCCCTTCCCTCAGAGTTCAGGAAATCATGTGGAAGACAGGGAGGAAAGACTGTGGAAAGCAGAGCATTTGGAGGATACCAGAATAGTGTGGCCCACTGATTCAACTAAGCAGGGCTCATATGTGCCCAGAGAGACTGAGCAGCAAGGCCTGCAGCAGTCTGCATAGGTCCTCTACCTCTACGTTTTCGGCTGTTTCCTTGGTGTTTTTGTGGGAGCTCATGTGTCTTTGAGTGTTTCCGCTGGCTTGGGACTGTTTTGCTCCTATTAGATTGCCTTATCCAGCCTCTGTGTGAGGACTTTTGCCTTCTCTTATTACATTTTATTTTGTTATATTTGGTTGTTTTCTCTTGGAGGGCTTTTTTTTCCCCCTTCTGAAGAGAAACAGAAGGGAGGCAGATTTGAGCAAAAGGTAAACTGGCAGATGGCTGGAAGTAGTAATGGCATAAAAAACTGTGGCTGGGCTGTATTGTGTGAGAGAAGAATCTATTTTCAATTAAAAACAGAATAATAATAGCCAATAAAAAGAAATACTTGTGACAAGAATTGTATCACATGTTAGGTGTTTTCATAAATAGGAATATTTGCATGTAATTGATGACATATTGGGATAAGATTCCAAGTCTAAGTGTAAATTAACTTCTGTTTTATGTAAACCTTGAATGTACCTCAAAGTAATTTTATTAATTATTTCTAACAGTTTGAGCAGACAAACAAACTTGTGATGTATGCTGCTCTCATGTTGCCTCCAGTTTGGATAACTGCCAATCTTGACTCTGGATTTATATTTCATCAATATGTAATCAAGCTGTGTGCTCTTAACCTGGGTTTTAATTGTGGCAAGAGGTCAGATGTAGAATTTTCCACTTGATACTAATAGGTTTCAGGAATTTTAGCATTTTGAATTTTCAGATTAGGTTGTTGAATCTGTGTCTGTATAGATGGGTCATATCAAGGATCTTTTCTTTTTAATGAGAAGAGACCTAACACATTATTTTATTTCCTCAGAATCATAACCAGTACGGTTAAAAGGAACATGACTGTTGATGGAGAAAAGTCAAGATTGTGAGCACATTGGACAATGTTTAAAACTGATTAGACAGAAAGATGTTTGGTGGCAAACAGAGTCCATGCTTGGTGATGAGTTGAGGCAAGGGACTCTTGCCTAATCTAATGTCTCTTGACAGAATTTATTAGGCAATAATAACAGAACTTTATGTTGTGTATCATTACTGATGGAGGTTATCAGATATTCTTTTCACTAATCAGAAGTGAATACCCTCCAGAAGAAAGGAAGAACAATTGATGGGTAAGTGTGCAGGAGAAAGGGATTGTCCTCTGTTGGAATGGGGCAGGCAGTCACTGACTGTGTTGATAAATTGTCAAGTGTCTGGTTTCTCATGGCCAGTTGGCCTCTGGAAGCACATGATGTTCTAAGAACCCAGAAGTCAAATTGGTACCAGCTGAAGAGATGGCTACTGGGCTCTGTGCCAAGGCAAATATAAAAAACATAAGAAGAGGACACATTCAGAGTAGAAACAGCAAAGTGGAACATAGCAAAGAGATAGTTGATACTTGCTTGAAAGGATACAAGTGAAGAGATTTCCACGTGTGCAGCCTGAAGGCTCAAGAGGTAATCACCTCTCACACTCAAGGGAGCAACAGAATCCTTCCAACTGACTGCAGAAGGAGCATACCAAGAAACCTCAGCCTGTCACATACAAAATTTCCATAAACTGACATTCCACATTTGGCTTTTTCTTAACTAGATGGTACAAAAAAAAATGAAATTCAAGATCCATCCCTGGAATTAACTGGTGTATACACTGGACTTACTTATCTTCCTCAGAGTTACGTTCGATGTTTATTACTCAATATTGAAAAATTAGGAGTGATTATATAACGAAGCAGCAGTTGGCTGGAGGCTGAAGGTATGTGTTCTCATTTGGAACTAGAGTTATCCTCAAAAATCCTATACGTAGAAATCCAAGATTTAATGCTGCTTCCAGATGTCCTTCTGGCAAACTTTTATTCATCCAGGTCTGCTTTTCATACTACAGGAATGAATATATACTGCAGAATAGAAATGTTTTTGAGGCTAGGAAGGAATAAGAGATACTAGTGAGATATATTTAAACTATTTCCCAGTCCAGTGATCCAGTTGGCAGGAATAGTGGGTACTCCACCCATAGCTTCATTTTATTATGTTTATATACATGCCCGTCATTCACTTCTTGACTTAATCTTTCTCTGACTGATGTATTTGAGAGCAAAGGGGCCATTAATGAAGCAACATATATTTTGAAAAGTGATTAACCAGGTGTAGAGGAATTGGCAAGTACTCAAAAAATAAATCTTGGTGTTTGGAGCAGAACTGAATTATTTCAAAATTCTATTCAGTGTATATTTCAGTGCTCCACTGAACTAAGGAGAACTCTATTTGTTCAGCTGGAAAGATGTTCCTCTTGGCATGAAAGCAAATCTAAAAAAGCAAGAGAAAGTGAAAACATTTGCAACAGTTTGAGTGTAAGGAACACATACACTGATAGAAACCCTTTTTCATAATGATTTAAAATTTATTCTTATATATTTGTGTTTCAAAAATTATTCTAAAACTAGTTATTAGATGAATATTTGGAAAGTGTTTGATTTGGCTCCAGCCCTTACATCCTATACATACCTTTCCAGCAGCACTTTCCTTCCCTCTTTCTCCTGTATTTCTGTTTTTATAACCCAAGTTACCAAAATGTTAAACAAATTGTCATTATAAATCACTGAAACAAGTCTGTCAGATAAACAAATGAAGGCTGGGGTTACGGATCAGTGGGTAAATGCTGGCTGCTGAAGCACCAGGGCTGGAATTTGGATTCCTCCTACCCAGACTAGAGTAGACATGATGGCACATATCTGTAACCACACTACTGGAAGATACAATAGAAAAAAACATTTATGAGTTTATTTACTGGACAATCAAAAGAAAACAATGAGCTCGAGGCTCAGTAAAGGCTCTATTTCATAAGTAAGAGAAAAGCAATAGAGAAAGATACCAGAAAGACACATGTTTCTGTACATGTAAGTTCATGCATGTACAAACACACACACACACACACACACACACACACACACACACACAGAGAGAGAGAGAGAGAGACACATACACACACACCAAACAAATATACCAAAGAATAAATGAAAAATGTATAAGATCTGAGTTGACACTGCATGCAGCAGTATTTAAAATTATTTCCTTATATTCACATTTTATAGAAATGATAATTATTAGAGAATGTAAATTTGAGTTTAAGATATGAAAAGATGATACATGATATATCATATATCATGCCTCCCATGATATCATTTCTGAAAAGCTAATGACTAAATAACATGCATTTCCCAGTCTTTGTGGCTACGTCTTGAATTTTTATGTGCAGCTATTTGTATATGGCTAGATTTTATTAGTTTACATGAAGCTTGAATCATGATTTCTATAAAATATGTTAAAATTTATGTCGTGGAGCTGGGCATGGTAGTGCATGTCTTTAATCCTAGCACATGGGAGGCAGAGGCAGGCGAATTTCTGAGTTCGAGGCCAGCCTGGTCTACAGAGTGAGTTGTAGGACAGCCAGGGCTACACGGAGAAACCCTGCCTCGAACATCCCACACCCCCCCAAAAAAGAAAAAAAATATGTTGTGGTATATACTTAAAAAGATATACTAGTACATGTGTGAGCACATGTATATTTTTATTTTTAACTATATAACCCTATATAAAACACACACACAGAGATATAGAGTCACATACTGCATGAAAATATTTCCATCAGTAATAGACTATCTACATAATTACAATTATAAAAAACAATGGAATTGGAGTTTATCCATTGGCTATTATTACACTTGTTTGTGGTGTTGATTAAATAAGCAAATATATCACACTGTTTCATCAAGAATAATTAACTATATACACGGTGGTGATTTTACTTGATAGTAATAGTTAGTAACTGAGTATGTTATGGATTTAGGTGTTTACTAGTTTATGGTTATCTTATAGTCTACATATGCTATTTACTGTATCTGTGACTGCTTCATGAGGCACCACAACAGATCTACCTATTATTTTAGACTGGTGTAAGTATCCTCTATGGTGTTCATGTAAGAATAAAATCTCCAGCATGTCTCAGAATATAGAGTTACCATGAAGTAATGTGTGACTGTGAGTTTGCTTCTTTTTAATGGCTGTGTCCTGGTCTTCTATGTAAATAGGTATATTATAATTGCTCCCTATTATAATGTTGATGATTCATAATAGTCTCTTCAAATTGATACAACAAATATTTGGGAATTAGCTTTTTTGTGTACAGTATAGTATTAGTCCAGTTTGAGTAAGGTGCAATTCTCACCTTAAGAAAAAGATAACAAATTTGAGTGCTTACAGAAGGGGATGGGTATAAGGTGTCTAGGTTGGGGTGGGGGATAAATGTGATCAAAATACATTGTACAATTCTCATAGTATTAATTTTAAATGAGGGAGAAAAGTATAGCACAATAGAAGAGACTGCAATGTAAGTGGTATTTATTTAAGATTTTGGTAGATTAATATGATAATGAGTTAAGTCAATATCAATAACAAGTAAGTCAGACTCTCATACATCCAGAACTACCTTTTCAAGGAAATTTGCACCTGATAAATGATCTGCATTTCCAAATTTACCATGGTATACTGGAATTTCTAAGATACAGAGATAAGCTTGCTTAGTGGAAAATAGAATATTGCTCACAGATCTTTTAGAAGTTTATCACATTGGGCAATGGTTAAGGAAGACTTCAAAAGGAGTTATGTATGGAACATGAGGTTGTACTGCTAGAAACTTACTCTACATATGTGTATATATGTGTGCATGGATATTTAATTCAGAATAGTTTCCAAATTTCCCATTAATTAGCTATGTAAGGTATATGAAACAATACTGATTGTAAATAGTCTCGAACACAGCTGGTAAGGTGAATAGTGTGTGACTCCACAAGTCTGCTAGCCAGAGTTTGATCCTCAGAACTCAAGGATGAAAGAAAGGTTGTTTCTGGTTTCTGGGTATTATGAATAAAGCTGCTCTGAATTATGTTCAGCATGTGTCCATCTGGTATGGTAGAACATCTTTTGGGTATATGCCCAAGAGCGGTACAGCTGAGTCTTAAGGTACAAAACACCCATGGAAGGAGTTACAGAGACAAAGTTTGGAGCTGAGACAAAAGGATGGACCATCTAGAGACTGCCACATCTGGGGATCCATCCCATAATCAGCTTCCAAATGCTGACACCATTGCATACACTAGCAAGATTTTGCTGAAAGGACCCAGATATAGCTGTCTCTTGTGAGACTATGCCAGGGCCTAGCAAACACAGAAGTGGATGCTCACAGTCAGCTATTGAATGGACCACAGGGCCCCCAGTGGAGGAACTAGAGAAAGCATCCAAGGAACTAAAGGGAACTGCAACCCTATAGGTGGAACAACAATATGAACTAACCAGTACCCCGGAGCTCTTGTCTCTAGCTGCATATGTATCAAAAGATGGCCTAGTCGGCCATCACTGCAAAGAGAGGCCCATTGGACTTGCAAACTTTATATGCCCCAGTACAGGGGAACACCAAGGCCAAAAAGGGGGAGTGGGTGGGTAGGGGAGTGGGGGGTGGGTATGGGGGACTTTTGGTATAGCATTGGAAATGTAAATGAGCTAAATACCTAATAAAAAATGGAAAAAAAAAGCTGCTCTGAACTATGTTCAGCATGTGTCCATCTGGTATGGTAGAACATCTTTTGGGTATATGCTCAAGAACGGTACAGCTGAGTCTTAAGGTAGAACTATTCCCAGTATTCTGAGAAACCACCAAATTGACTTCCACAGTGACTGTACGAACTATTCCACAAAATAGAAGCAGAACGTACTCTAACCAATTCATTCTATGAAGCCACAATTACTCTGATACCTAAACCACAGAAAGACCGAACAAAGATAGAAAACTTCAGACCAATTTCCCTTATGAATATTGATGCAAATATCCTCAATAAAATTCTCACTAACCGAATCCAAGAACACAACAAAACAATCATCCATCCTGACCAAGTAGGTTTCATTCCAGGGATGCAGTGATGGTTTAGTATACGGAAATCCATCAATGTAATCCACTATATAAACAAACTCAAAGACAAAAACCACATGATCATCTCCTTAGATGTGGAGAAAGTATTTGACAAAATCCAACACCCATTCATGATAAAATTCTTTGAAAGATTAGGAATTCAAGGCCGATACCTAAATATGATAAAAGCAATCTACAGCAAACCAGTAGCCAAGATCAAAGTAAATAGTGAGAAGCTGGAAGTAAGACCACTAAAATCAGGGGATAGACAAGGCTGCCTACTTTCTCCATACCTAATCAACATTGTACTTGAAGTCCTAGCCAGAGCAATTCAACAACAAAAGGAGATCAAGGGGATACAAATTGGAAAGGAAGAAGTCAGAATATCACTTTTTGCAGATGATATGATAGTATATATAAGTGACCCTAAAAATTCCACCAGAGAAGTCCTAAACCTGATAAACAGCTTCAGTGAAAAAGCTGGATATAAAATTTACTCAAACAAGTCAATGGCCTTTCTCGCCACAAAGGATAAACAGGCTGAGAAAGAAATTAGGGAAACAAAACCCTTTTCTTTTTTCTTTTTTTTCCCATTTTTTATTAGGTATTTAGCTCATTTACATGTCCAATGCTATGCCAAAAGTCCCCCATACCCACCCACCCCCACTCCCTTACCCACCCACTCCCCCTTTTTGGCCCTGGCATTCCCCTATACTGGGGCATATAAAGTTTGCGTGTCCAATGGGCCTCTCTTTGCAGTGATGGCCGACTAGGCCATCTTTTGATACATATGCAGCTAGAGTCAAGAGCTCCGGGGTACTGGTTAGTTCATAATGTTGATCCACTTATAGGGTTGCAGATACCTTTAGCTCCTTGGGTACTTTCTCTAGCTCCTCCATTGGGAGCCCTGTGATCCATCCATTAGCTGACTGTGAGCATCCACTTCTGTGTTTGCTAGGCCCCGGCATAGTCTCACAAGAGACAGCTATATCTGGGTCCTTTCGATAAAATCTTGCTAGTATATGCAATGGTGTCAGCGTTTGGATGCTGATTATGGGGTGGATCCCTGGATTTCGCAGTCTCTACATGGTCCATCCTTTCATCTTAGCTCCAAACTTTGTCTCTGTAACTCCTTCCATGGGTGTTTTGTTCCCAATTCTAAGGAGGGGCATAGTGTTCACACTTCAGTCTTCATTCTTCTTGAGTTTCATGTGTTTAGCAAATTGTATCTTATATCTTGGGTATCCTAGGTTTGGGGCTAATATCCACTTATCAGTGAGTACATATTGTGTGAGTTCCTTTGTGAATGTGTTACCTCACTCAGGATGATGCCCTCCAGGTCCATCCATTTGCCTAGGAATTTCATAAATTCATTCTTTTTAATAGCTGAGTAGTACTCCATTGTGTAGATGTACCACATTTTCTGTATCCATTCCTCTGTTGAGGGGCATCTGGGTTCTTTCCAGCTTCTGGCTATTATAAATAAGTCTGCTATGAACATAGTGGAGCATGTGTCCTTCTTACCAGTTGGGGCATCTTCTGCATATATGCCCAGGAGAGGTATTGCTGGATCCTCCGGTAGTACTATGTCCAATTTTCTGAGGAACCGCCAGACTGATTTCCAGAGTGGTTGTACAAGCCTGCAATCCCACCAACAATGGAGGAGTGTTCCTCTTTCTCCACATCCCCGCCAGCATCTGCTGTCACCTGAATTTTTGATCTTAGCCATTCTGACTGGTGTGAGGTGGAATCTCAGGGTTGTTTTGATTTGCATTTCCCTGATGATTAAGGATGTTGAACATTTTTTCAGGTGCTTCTCTGACATTCGGTATTCCTCAGGTGAGAATTCTTTGTTCAGTTCTGAGCCCCATTTTTAATGGGAATATTTGATTTTCTGAAGTCCACCTTCTTGAGTTCTTTATATATGTTGGATATTAGTCCTCTATCTGATTTAGGATAGGTAAAGATCCTTTCCCAATCTGTTGGTGGTATTTTTGTCTTATTGACGGTGTCTTTTGCCTTGCTGAAACTTTGGAGTTTCATGAGGTCCCATTTGTCAATTCTCAATCTTACAGCACAAGCCATTGCTGTTCTGTTCAGGAATTTTTCGCCTGTGCCCATATCTTCAAGGCTTTTCCCCACTTTCTCCTCTATAAGTTTCAGTGTCTCTGGTTTTATGTGAAGTTCCTTAGAATCCACTTAGATTTGACCTTAGTACAAGGAGATAAGTATGGATTGAGTCGCATTCTTCTACACGATAACAACCAGTTGTGCCAGCACCAATTGTTGAAAATGCTGTCTTTCTTCCACTGGATGGTTTTAGCTCCCTTGTCGAAGATCAAGTGACCATAGGTGTGTGGGTTCATTTCTGGGTCTTCAATTCTATTCCATTGGTCTACTTGTCTGTCTCTATACCAGTACCATGCAGTTTTTAACACAATTGTTCTGTAGTAAAGCTTTAGGTCTGGCATGGTGATTCCACCAGAAGTTCTTTTGTCCTTGAGAAGACTTTTTGCTATCCTAGGTTTTTTGTTATTCCAGACGAATTTGCAAATTGCTCCTTCCAATTCGTTGAAGAATTGAGTTGGAATTTTGATGGGGATTGCATTGAATCTGTAGATTGCTTTTGGCAAGATAGCCATTTTTACAATGTTGATCCTGCCAATCCATGAGCATGGGAGATCTTTCCATCTTCTGAGATCTTCTTTAATTTCTTTCTTCAGAGATTTGAAGTTTTTATCATACAGATCTTTCACTTCCTTAGTTAGAGTCACGCCAAGATATTTTATATTATTTGTGACTATTGAGAAGGGTGTTGTTTCCCTAATTTCTTTCTCAGCCTGTTTATTCTTTGTATAGAGAAAGGCCATTGACTTGTTTGAGTTTATTTTATATCCAGCTACTTCACTGAAGCTGTTTATCAGGTTTAGGAGTTCTCTGGTAGAATTTTTAGGGTCACTTATATATACTATCATATCATCTGCAAAACGTGATATTTTGACTTCCTCTTTTCCAATTTGTATCCCCTTGATCTCCTTTTGTTGTCGAATTGCTCTGGCTAATACTTCAAGTACTATGTTGAAAAGGTAGGGAGAAAGTGGGCAGCCTTGTCTAGTCCCTGATTTTAGTGGGATTGCTTCCAGCTTCTCTCCATTTACTTTGATGTTGGCTACTGGTTTGCTGTAGATTGCTTTTATCATGTTTAGGTATGGGCCTTGAATTCCTGATCTTTCCAAAACTTTTATCATGAATGGGTGTTGGATCTTGTCAAATGCTTTTTCTGCATCTAATGAGATGATCATGTGGTTTTTGTCTTTGAGTTTGTTTATATAATGGATTACCTTGATGGATTTTCGTATATTAAACCATCCCTGCATCCCTGGAATAAAACCTACTTGGTCAGGATGGATGATTGCTTTAATGTGTTCTTGGATTCGGTTAGCGAGAATTTTATTGAGGATTTTACATCGATATTCATAAGAGAAATTGGTCTGAAGTTCTCTATCTTTGTTGGGTCTTTCTTTGGTTTAGGTATCAGAGTAATAGTGGCTTCATAAAATGAGTTGGGTAGAGTACCTTCTACTTCTATTTTGTGAAATAGTTTGTGCAGAACTGGAATTAGATCTTCTTTGAAGGTCTGATAGAACTCTGCACTAAACCTGTCTGGTCCTGGGCTTTTTTTGGCTGGAAGACTATTAATAACTGCTTCTATTTTTTTAGGTGATATGGGACTGTTTAAATGGTCAACTTGATCCTGATTCAAATTTGGTACCTGGTATCTGTCCAGAAATTTGTCCATTTCGTCCAGGTTTTCCACAAAACCCTTTTCAATAGTCACAAATAATATAAAATAACTTGGCATGACTCTAACTAAGGAAGTGAAAGATCTGTATGATAAGAACTTCAAGTCCCTGAAGAAAGAAATTAAAGAAGATCTCGGAAGATGGAAAGATCTTCCATGCTCCTGAATTGGCAGGATCAATATCGTAAAAATGGCTATCTTGCCAAAAGCAATCTACAGATTTAATGCAATCCCCATTAAAATTCCAACTCAATTCTTCAATGAATTAGAAAGGGCAATCGGCAGATTCATCTGGAATAACAAAAAACCGAGGATAGCAAAAACTCTTCTCAAGGGTAAAAGAACCTCTGGTGGAATCACCATGCCTGACCTAGTACTACAGAGCAATTGCGATAAAAACTGCATGGTACTGGTATAGCAACAGACAAGTAGACCAATGGAATACAATTGAAGACCCAGAAATGAACCCACACACCTATGGTCACTTGATCTTTGACAAGGGAGCTAAAACCATCCAGTGGAAAAAAGACAGCATTTTCAACAATTGGTGCTGACACAACTGGCGTTTAACATGTAGAAGAATGCGAATTGATCCATTCCTATCTCCTTGTAGTAAGGTCAAATCTAAGTGGATCAAGGAACTCCATATAAATCCAGAGACAGTGAAACTTATAGAGGAGGAAGTGGGGAAAAGCCTCGAAGATATAGGCACGGGAAAAATTCCTGAATAGAACAACAATGGCTTGTGCTGTAAGATGGAGAATTGACAAGTGGGATCTCATAAAATTGCAAAGCTTCTGTAAGGCAAAAGACACCATCAATAAGACAAAAAGGCCACCAACAGATTGGAAAATTATCTTTACCTATCCTACATCAGATAGGGGACTAATATCCAATATGTAAAAAGAACTCAAGTAGGTAGACTCCAGAAAATCAAATAACCCCATTAAAAAATGGGGCTCAGAGCTAAACAAAGAATTCTCAGCTGAGGAATACCGAATGGCTGAGAAGCACCTGAAAAAATTTTCAGCATCCTTAGTCATCAGGGAAATGCAAATCAAAACCCTGAGATTCCACCTGACACCAGTCAGAATGGCTAAGATCAAAAATTCAGGTGATAGCAGATGCTGGCAAGGATGTGGAGAAAGAGGAACACTCCTCCATTGTTGGTGGGATTGCAAGCTTGTACAACCACTCTGGAAATCAGTCTGGTGGTTCCTCAGAAAATTGGACATAGTACTACTGGAGGACCCCGCAATACCTCTCCTGGGCATATATCCAGAAGATGTCCCAACCGGTAAGGAGGACACATGCTCCACTATGTTCATAGCAGCCTTATTTATAATAGATAGAAGCTGGAAAGAACCCAGATGCCCCTCAACAGAGAATGGATACAGAAAATGTGGTACATTTACACAATGGAGTACTACTCAGCTATTAAAAAAATGAATTTATGAAATTCCTAGGCAAATGGTTCGATTTGGAGGGCATCATCCTGAGTGAGGTAACCCAATCACAAAAGAACTCACATGATATGTACTCACTTATAAGTGAATATTAGCCCAGAAACTTAGAATACCCAATATATAAGATACAATTTGCTAAACACATGAAACTCAAGAAGAATGAGGACCAAAGTGTGGACACTTTGCCCCTTCTTAGAATTGGGAACAAAACACCCATGGAAGGAGTTACAGAGACAAAGTTTGGAGCTGAGACAAAAGGATGGACCATCTAGAGACTGCCATATCGGGGGTCCATTCCATAATCAGCCTCCAAACGCTGAGACCATTGCATACACTAACAAGATTTTGCTGAAAGGACTCTGATATAGCTGTCTCTTATGAGGCTATGCAGGGGCATAGAAAACACAGAAGTGGATGTTCACAGTCAGCTATTGGATGGATCACAGGGCCCCCAATGGAGGAGCTAGAGAAAGTACTCAAGGAGCTAAAGGGGTATGCATCCCTATAGGTGGAACAACAATATGAACTAACCAGTACCCCCTGGAGCTTGTGTCTCTAGCTGCATATGTTTCAGAAGATGGCCTTGTCAGCCATCAGTGGAAACAGAGCCCCATTGGTCGTGTAAACTTTATATGCCTCAGTATAGGGGAACGCCAGTCCCAAGAAGTGGGAGTGGATGGGTAGTGGGGTGGGAGCGGAGGGTATGGGGGACTGTTGGGATAGCACTGGAAATGTAAATGAAGAAAATACCTAACAAAAATTAAAAAAAAAGAAAAAATATAAAAAATATATAAAATATATAACTGTCCCCTTTGCAGACAGTTATCCTCTGACCTCCATATTCACCCCTTGGTTTGTACATATGCAGGGAAAAATAAAGTTAAAATTTTTAAAAAACAGTTGCATTTTTTTAAAGAATCTTGAATAACTCTTTTACAGAATCTATTCAATGCATATATGCTGATTTTGTATGGAAAGAATTCCCATTCTCTCTTCAGATAAGACACACCAAACATCCATCTTCTGAGTTTCTGTGCCTCTTTTAGTGTTGCCCAGAGGGCACATGTGGTAACAATCTAAATATTAAAAATGTTAAAAGTTTATATAACATTCTATAAGTGATGGACCAATTTAAATATAAAAATATTAAAAGTTTATATAACATTTTACCAGTGTTTGTGCTAAAGGTAAAGTATTTCAATATACGCCTGGTTTTACATAAGGTTTAACTTAATATATCTATTAATGAATATTAGTAGATGTTTTCTCTTGGGAAAATACAAATATTAATGATCTGTTGAAAGAACATCAATAAAATAACCCAATCATATTCTTTTATGCCCATAGATCAGTTCCTCGCTCAGCCATCATCAGAGAAGCTTCCTCTGATAGTAGATGAGAACTAACAGACACCCATAATTGGACCATTTTCTGAGAGTGAGAGATTTTGGAATACCCAGTCCTAAAAGAGATGTCTTTCTCAAAGCCCTCCTTTGGAGATCAGGAAGCTATGTAAGACATAGTATGATTTTATGAGGCATAGATGACAAAGACTCCAAGGAAACAATGTCTTAGGACACAACAGGAATGAATGATGTAGATTTGAATTCACAGAGATCATGACACTATACACAGGTTCAAGGCAGAATGGTTCCCACCATTGTGAGATGGGAAAAGTGGATAAATTGTCCCTTCTCAGAGCAAGAAGCTATGTTTAATTGACATAGTTGCAATGGAAAAAAATTGTTCTGGCCAATGAAGTCTCAGTGGGTATATTAACTACACATAAGGGTAGGCCTGATGCTCCACAGTAGATGGATAACAGAAAATGAGCTAACTGGTAGTTTTTAGATTTTTCTCTCTCTACATCATTTTTTCCATCTTTAAAAGTCACTTTGGCTACCTGGATATCATCTGTTTTTCTGCCATGTGCTATTGAGTTGTTAAGAGTTGGTAAAACTTTAAGATCCTCCCTTCTCTGCTTCCAACTAGCTTGGCCTCACATTGACGTGGCCTTGTTTGGACTGCTAGGTGGTTTCTAATAAAAAGTCATCTCATCCACCATGATGAAGATTACATGGTAGACAAACTCTCAGCTCTTAGATACCTCTGCTATGCATGGAGGCACCTCAGGTGCAATGTATTGCTCATCGCTCTGTAGAGTTAGGAAATTGGTTTGCAAGGCATCATTTCTTATACTCCATGGAGAAAAAAAATAATCAGAGAGATCACATTTGAGAAAACCTCATATGTGGTAGCTATTATTAATTCAGTGACTTAAGGGGAAACAAGGTCTTTAATTAATATTTCCCATTAGAGTCAATTTTAAAACTGGTTAATGTTGACTATGTCAGTAGCCACAATAGATTAAGGTAAATATATCTAGACTTAGGCTATTAAATACATTTAGTTTAATTAATAGTTTATATCTTCTTTGGCATTAATTACTTTTAAAGTTAGTCAAAATGTTATTTTAAGATGCTTATAATTATAAGAGGCAGAAATAAAATCCTGTACTCCTAACTTGCCTCTATAACTGAAGGGGAGAAACTACTATTCTTGGTTGCCATTTATTCATTCAATACACGTTAGGCTTTCAGTAAATCTTATTTGACACATAGCATTATAGACTGTTTCTCAAATCTACAAGATATAACCTTACAGTGGCTATATTTATAGATAAAGCCATTAAATAAGTAATAAAGTTAGATTTGAGACTCAACAGTTGAATTCCTGATTACAGCCTCTTTTTTAACAGCTGGAAAACAATTCGTTTCTTGAAAAACATCACGACCCAACATGTCAGATGTAATGAGTGTATATTTCACTATTTTACAATGTATGTATTGTTCATTTTAAATATGTGTGTGTGTGTGTGTATGTGTGTGTGAGAGAGAGGGATAGAGATATAGAAATGTAAGAGAGAGAGAGAGAGAGAGAGAGAGAGAGAGAGAGAGAGAGAGAGAGAGATCTTGTACATGTGCATTTATGTGGAAACCAGAAGAGAGACTTGCGTGTTATATTCAACCTTGTTTGAGACAGGGCTCCTTGATTACTGCTCAGAACTCATGACTTTATGTATGTTCAGAGAATACAAACTCAGGTCCCCAGGCTTTCTTTACCCACAGACTAATCTCCTCAGCCTTAGCGTTGGTGTCTTTATAAGACAACACACCGTAAGCCTCATGCCTCCTTCTCTCTAAACACAGAGGGAAGGCCATGTAAGGACACATCCCACACGCAATCATTTGCAGACTAAGGGAAGGGCCCTCTCTAGGAACCAAACCAGTCAGCATCTTGATCTTTTGATGTTCCAGCCTCCAGAAATAAACACCAAGAGCTTAGCAGCCCAGCCCATGGTATTCTGCAGAAGCAACACACATAATAACGGCAAATCATGTCATTTACAGTGGCACTGGCAGTAAGATGTTCACAACTGATGTCCTTTATTTAGCATGTTAGAAAGATTCACAATAAGTAAAAAGAAATCACATATACTTAAATAACACAATGGGAACAATATTTGGCTCACAGTAGCTTTTCTTTTAAAAACTTGTCATGCTTGTAAAGGCAGAAAATACAGAGATTAAAATAACCAAAACAATGTATGAAAATCTGCAAGATTGGCACTTGGGAAGTATTGATATAGGTGGTCTGCCATCAAGAGATTTAAGTTCCATTTATGTTTTTTAACCACAAGTAAGAAGATTTTCCTTTCATTTCCTCATTCCTAAGTATTCCCAAGCCGACAAGTACCTTGTCATTATGTGGCTGCTCCAGCCACGCTTACGGGTTTTGAGAGCAATGTGATTAGATAGTGGCATAAACTTATGAGATGTTTAGCATATGACATCATCTGGTGGTATTTGCCTCTCATTTGGCCTGACTAGAGAGAGCAATGCTTACTGCAGTGAAATGCCTTTCTGTTGGCAGAATTTCAGCATCAGGGAGCATTGTTGGTAGCCCTTTAGTAGCTCCTGCCTACTTTACATACATCGATGAACCAACCAAAAACTATTATGAAATGGAATGGTTTTGGTAAGAAATCTTGTTATGATTAAGAGAAACAAACAAAATGTTAAAAAGCGGTCTGGGAAAGCTTCATGTGGACCATGAGATATGACCCAATTTTTCAAGGCAGATTAAAATAAAGACAGAGGAAAGAAAGGAAGGAAGGAAGAAGACAAAAGACACCAAGAATGAACAACAGAAACAAGTTCTGGTTTAGTATGAAGAATTATTTGACTAAGAGATACTTATTTTAGACACGTTTTATTCGTGCTAGCTTTTATATGCCCTTCCCTGCTGGCTATTAGTTTTCAGATAAGAGTTTCATGTTATTGGTAAACTTGTTGAAGTATAGCCATCTGAAAAATTACATTTAAGCACAGCTATTTTAGTATCCAATCAAAAGAATTGATTTATTGACATTGTTTTGGCTTTGAAAGAAGGAAAGCTAGCTCCTAAACATGTTCATAGCAAAGAGTAATTCTCATGATAACAGAAATTCCTATAAGTTAGCTTCGGGAGAAACAGCAATGCCAATGCTTCAGGTTCTCTTTGGAATCAATTCTCTATGATGTTTACACAGGCCAATTCTATTTTGTTACGAAATTATCAATATAGATGTATGAAACTAAATGCAATAATTTAAGATGGTTTTTATTTCAGAAGCATTCATCTATTCTAATTTCATGTTTCACCAGTTGCTCAATTAAAATATGAACATGGATATGTCAGGTGGGAGGCCAACCCTTGTAGTCCAACTATTCAAAGAGTAAACCAGGATTTCCTAGTTACATGACGAATGAGTTAAAAATGCAGGCACATACCCCAGCACACACACACACACACATACACACACATACACATACACACACACATGCACACACACACACACATACACACACACATACACACACATACACACACACACACATACACATACACACACACACATACACACACACACACACATACACACACACGAGGATGAACACTTGTGCTTTCCAAATTTTATATGAGGTTATTATGATACTTAAAATAACCAAGATAGCCTTTTAAACCAACTTGAATCATATAAAACAGACAAGGTTAGAAAAGAAGTATGTGAGAAAACCTTTAGCCATCCCTTGTGTCCCACGTTCTCCAATTAACCTGTCCAACTGCACTTATTTCTGAGGCATAAAATCTCTTCCCAAAGCCTTTTGTAAACTCTGTCCCCAAAGCCCCAGGAACTTCTCTGTATTCATAAGTATGGCCAAACTTATGAATCATTCCTGCCAGGACAGGCAGAACTGTAGACTGTCTCTCCCAGTATGGGATAATAAGCCTTTTGCTTTTCCTTCTCTAGTGGTATATTTCATTCTGTAAACTTAATTATCAATATGGAGTTTATTGAGCTATTTTGTTTAAGTTACTTTTTTTTTTCACTTTGCTTCTATCTTGGTAAAGTTTTTCTTTGTTGTAATGGTGATGACAAGGAGGAAATCAGGGTTAACATCAACTTGAGAGTCTCTGGGTCTGTCAAAATTAAGAAGTCAAAATTTGAGGATGGTGAATGATTTGATCATTTTGTTATTTCAAGGGTAAGTGTCTTGTTCTAGACAACAACAACCCAGATTTCTTCATGGATTCTTAACTTGACAAACCAGAGGAAATAGGAGAAAAGGAAATACCCTGCAAATTTCAGGAATTGCCCTAGACAGTAGAATACTCACCCTCCATGACTGCTTCAATGGGCAGGGACAGCATAATACAAGCTCTGTTCCAGGTCCACCCTGCATCACCCATCCTTTCTCCTGTGTTTGTACAGGAAGTGAGCTGACCCTTGTGGATGGGTGATGGGAAGTGTGTCATTCACATAGCTGGTTTCTGTTAAAATGTAGGTGGTATTTAGTCAGCAAGTTCTCGGATAGTCTCTCTCTTAAAAGCATCATTCCTGTCTTACTTTTTTTTCCTACTGAGGGAAAGAAAAGCTGAAGAACAAAACACAATTAATGAGGTCAGGATCCAACATCTGGAAAGTCCCACAATTATTAGGGCAATAAGCAAAACTTTATTGATTTTATTTAAATATCATTTTCAAACTGAAAGTATAAGCAAATGCATATAAGGATAAATGTTACATTTTAAAACTTGATAGTCTTTTTTTATTATACTGTTAGAACTAAAGAGCTTTCATATACCCAAAGCTTAATTTTGTCACCAGCTAGACAAGGTGAATTAGTACTAATTATTATGGAGTTCTTGTGACTTGTCAAATGAAAAACCATAAGAAAGGAGGATCATCCTCTATATGGTAAGATATTTTAATCTTGAACCAAAATGGCCAATTTACTCAAATTCCTCAAATTTTGACATCTTGGGTTTTAAAATTCTGTGTTTGATTACCAACTTGACCATTTATTCATGTTGACATGTGTGGCCATTATTTTTTATGCATTAAAGTGTAGAAAGTTTAAGATTTACCTCACAGACTGTTTGATGGGGACTATCATACTCCATCTTGTTTTACACTATCTGAATGCCTGATTCTGAGTCATCTTAAAGAAAAAAAAGTTTAGTTGGTTGAATCATGGAGTCCAAAATCATGCCTTGTGAGCCTTGTGTTCTGGCTTCATGTGGAAAAGTGGCAGGGGAAGCCCTAGTGTAGAATCAGAGATAATAGTAGGATTGGCTCATCTTACAATAGTTTGTTTTCAGTAACTTCTCCATCCAATGAAAACGACATAACCCTTCATGGCTGATTAAGTCCTTAAAGGCCTCATCTCCCAGACTGAAAATCAGGTTTTAACATGACTTTAGAGAAAACAAACTATATTCAAAGCATAAAAGAACATAGTGAGATCATGTGTATAGATCATGATACTTTCTCAAAAGTATTCATCATAAGATCAAGGGGTACTATGCAGCTATGAAAACAATGAATTAATGAAATTCTTAGGCAAATGAATGGATCTGGAGGGTATCATCCTGAGGAATAACTCAGTCACAAAAGAACTCACATGATCTGCACCCACTGATAAGCAGATATTAGCCCAGAAACTCATAATATCTAAGATACTTGCAAAACACATGAAACTCAAGAAGAAGGAAGACCAAAGTGTGGATACTTCTATCCTTCTTAGAAGGGGGAACAAAATACCCATGGAAGGAGTTACAGAGACAAAGTTTGGAGCACAGACTGAAGGAATGACCATCCAAAGATTGCCCCACCTGGGATCCATCCCATAAACAACCACCAAACCCACACACTATTGCAGATGCCAACAAGATTTTGCTGACAGAAGCCTGATATGGCTGTCTCCTGAGAGGATCTGCCACTGCCTGGCAAATACAGAAGTGGATGCTCACAATCATCCATTGGGCGGAGCACAAGGTCCCCAATGAAGGAGCTAGAGAAAGTACCCAAAGAACTGAAGGGGTTTGCGGCCCTTTAGGAAGATCAACAATATGAATTAACCAGTATCCCCAGAGCTCCCTGGGATTAAACCACCAATCAAAGAAAGCACATGGTGGGACTCATGGCTCTAGCTACATATGTTGCAGAGGATGGCCTAGTTGGCCATCAATGGGAGGAGAGGCCCTTGGTCTTATGAAGGTTCTATGCCCCAGTATAGGGGAATGCTAGAGCCAGAAGAGGGAGTGGGTAGGTTGGGGAGCATGGGGAGATAGAGGGGATAGGGGATTTTCAGAGAAAGGCAATAACATTTGAAAAGTAAATAAAGAAAATATCTAGTAAAAAATATATAAGATCAAAACATAGGTTGTGAGATGAAAGTTTCTGTTTTTGTCATGTGATACAGACTCACATGGTGTTTTGGTGAGGCAAGAACCATTCAGAAGACATGTGATAGCTGGATAGAGTATGAATGGAACTCAACAGACAGTGACAGGGCACTTGCATAATCAGCCCTGCAACACTTCATTGGTCTCGAGTCTTCGCTGATCTTCACACTGTTGAGACTGTCATGCCATTGAAATAGTCAAGAGATATTTTTTCTTGGCATCTTGGTTGGTTCTGGTTCCTCTCATTGATTCATTTTGGTTCAGAGGAGGCCTACCTGTTTCTCCTGTATCATGCTGTTCCTGCTAATTTGTGTTTGGTATCCTGACACTACTGAACCGGCCTGCTGGTATCATGACAATGAAGATTGGAATTGCCCCCCAAGGAACTACTTCTAGACAGCTCCACTTCCCCCTGTCTTATTTACCATCTTTTCTCCCCTAACTTTGGATGGTGGGCTAGAAGAGGGGATCAAAGCATTTGTGAGACCTTATCAAAAGCAGGTTTTGAAAAATCTTAGCCTACATATGAGAACTTGGTATAAGTGATTACTTCTCTATAACTTTTTGACTTTTCTTCTCTATCTATAACTTTTTGACTTTTAAAGTCTTATTTATCTTGATATTTATTATTTAAATTTATGATGTGAAGTTTTAATAAATGTGATCAAATCACTTGCAGTCATTGAAACAATTTTTATTACTTCTTACTCTTAAAAAAGTGCTTTTGGATAGCAGTTTCTGCCTCCTTAATTATAGTATTCTAATCTTGACCAAACAGCAGTAATGGGTTTTCTGAATAAAATAAAAAACACAGAGTCCATGAGGTGGATCAAAGAGCAAAAGCACATTCTGGGTGAGCCTGTGTTCTGAGTGTGATCCCCGGAACCCATATAAAAATGTAAGGAGGGAACCCACTAAAATCATTGTCTACTATGGCCTCCCCAGGAATGCCCTTATACTGGTGCACCTCCCATACAGTAATAGTAACCTGGCATAGAAAGTCACTGCAGGAGTAGGAGCATCCTCTCCTACTGAGACCAGACAAAGCAGCCCAACTAGGAGAACAGGCTCCATAGGTAGGCAACAGATTCAGGGACAGCCTCCACTTCAGTTGTTGGGGAATCTGCATGAAGACACTACACTTCTGCTACATATATGCAGGGGTCTTAGATCTAGAACATTCTCACTCTTTGGTTGGTCAGTCAATATCTGGGAACTCCTAAGGATCCAGGTTAGTTGACTCTGTTTGTCCTTCTTTAGAGTCCCTGTCCTCTTTATGCCCCTAGTCCTTCCTCCAATTCTTCCAAAACAATCTCTGAGATCCATGTATTGTTTGACTGTGGGTCTATGTATCTGTTTCCATTGGCTACTGAGTAAGACCTCTCACAGGACAGTTATGGTAGGCTCCTGTCTGCAAGCATATCGTTAATAGTGTCAGATTGGTGCTTGCCCATGGAGTGTGTCTCAGTTTTTTCCAGTCATTGCTTGGCCATTCCCTTCCATCTCTGTTTCATCTTTATCCTTGCACATCTTGTAGGCAGGGCACATTTTGGGTAGAATGTTTTGTAGGTGAGTTGCTGTCTTTTATCTTTCCTCTGGGTGTCATGTCTGGCTACTAGAAGTGGCCGCATCAGGATCCTTATCCCTCACTGCTAGGAGTTTCAGCAAGAGTCACCCCAATAGCACCCTGGGACCTCCCCATCCCAGGTCTCTGGCCATTCCTAGTGATGCACCTCCCAGCCCATGCCAGATTTCTGTTCTCTCTCCTCTCTTCTCTCTATACCTGATACAACCTCTGGCCCTGTTTCACTCTCTCTCTCCTCTCCCAATAAGTTCCCTGCCTCCACCCATCTCCAATATTTATTTTATTTACCTGTCTGAGAAGAATTCAACCATCCTCCCTTAGATCCCATTTGTTACTTTGCTTCTTTGATTCTGTATATTGTAGAGTGGTAATCCTGAACACTATGGTGAATGTCTACTTATAAGTGAGTACATACTATGCATATCCTTTTGGGTCTGGGCTACCTCATTCAGCATGATATTTTTTAGTTTCATCCATTTGCCTGCAAAATTCATGACATCCTTGTTTTTAACAGCTGAGTAGTATTCCATTGTGTAAATGATCCCGATTTTCCTTTTCCCTTCTTCAATTGAGGGACATCTAGCTTGTTACCAGTATCTGGCTATTACAAATAAAGTTCCAATGAACATATATGTGCAAACGTCCTTGTGGTATGGTATGGTATGGTATGGTATGGTATGGTATGGTGTGGTATGGTATGGTATGGTATGGTATGGTATGGTATGGTATGGTATGGTATATGTCTGGTACAGTTGGGTATTGAGGTAGAAATATTCCCATTTTTCTGAGAAACTGCCAATCTGATTTCCAGAGTGACTGTACAAAAGTCAAGTGTCCATAAGTGTGTGGGTTTACTTTTGGATCTTTGATTAGATTCCATTGATCAACCTGTCTGTTTCTATATCAACACCACACAGTTTTAATTACTATTGCTCTTGTAGGACAAGTTAAAATCAGGGATGGTGATAGCTCCAGAATTTTTTTTTTTAATTGTACAGGATTGTTTTAGTTATCCTGGGTTTTTTTGTTTTTCCATATGAAGTGTAGAATTTTTCTTTCAAGATCAGTAAAGAATTATGTTGGAATTTTGATGAGAATTGCATTGAATCTGTAGATTGCTTTTGGTAAGGTGGCCGTTTTCACTATGTTAATTCTACTGACCCATGCCAATGGGAGATCTTTCTGTCTTCTGAGATCTTCTTCAGTTTCATTCTTCAGAGACTTGAAGTTCTTATCATACAGATCTTTCACTTGCTTGGTTAGAGTTACACCAAGATATTTTATATTATTTGTGACTATTGTGAAGGGTGTTAACTCTTCCTTCTTTCTCAGCCCACTTATCATTTGTATAAGGAAGGGCTACCATTTTTTAAGTTAATTTTATATCCAGTCACTTTGCTGAAGTGGTTTTGTATATTGTAGAGCACTTATCCTCTACTTTATGGCAATATCCACTTATAAGTGAGTATACCATGCATATCATTTTGGGTCTGGTGTAATTATTAGCTATAGGAGTTTTCTGGTAGAATTTTTGGAGTCATATATATTACCATATCATTTGCAAATAGCAGTACTTTGACTTCTTTCTTTCCAATTTGTATCCCTTTGGTCTCCTTTAGTTATCTTATTCCTCTAACTAGGTCTTCAAGTACTATAGTGACAAGATTTGGGGAAACCGGACAGCCTTGTCTTGACCCTGATTTTGATGGAATTGCATTAAGTTTCTCTTCATTTAATTTGATGTTGGCTATTGGCTTGTGGTGTATTGTCTTTATCATGTTTAAGTATGTGTCTTATATACCAGATTGCTCCAAGACTTTTAACATGAAGTGGTGTTGGATTTTGTCAAAAGCTCTTTCAGTATCTAACCCTAACCCTACATCTGACAGAGGGCTAATATCCAAAGTATATAAAGAACTCAAGAAGTTAGACACTCAATTACAAAATTAGGTACATAGTTAAACAGAGAATTTTCAACAAAGGAATCTTTAATGACTAAGAAGCACCTAAAAAAATGTTGAATGTCCTTAGTCATCAGGGAAAAAAATAAAAATGACTCTGAGATTCCATCTTACACTCATCAGAATGGCTGAGATCAAAATTCAATGAACAGCACTTGCTGGAGGGGGTATGAAACATGGGAACACTCCTACATTGATGGTGGAAGTGCAAATATGTGCAGCCTATCTGGAAATCAGTTTTGAGGCAAATAATTTCTAAGTTATGTTTTTATTTTTATATTTTTTCCCTGTTTAAGATAATTTTCCTATGCATTCAAGCAGCCTCCAGTTATAACAAAATTCATATACACCTATACACTCAACCACACATATTCCAGCTTTGATAGCTTGAACTTCTTTTTTTCTTTTACAACCAGTCTTTGAAAGTATAATTGCACACCCCACCCTCTCCTTAACACAAACAATCAGCTTTTTCTTTTCTAAGGGGCCTGAGAATGCCTTTGTTAACATAAACAATGTTCTTCTTGCTCCAAAAATAAGACTAGTAAATATTTTGCTATTTTTGTTCATCTCTGTCTTAATTACTGTTCTACTGCTGTGTAGAGACAACAAGAACAAAGCAATTTAGGGAGCTTTTAATTGCTTAGAGCTTCAGAGGCTTAGTTGATGATTATCATGGTAGAAATCATAGTTGCAGGCAGTGCCCTGGAACTGGAGCTAGGAGCTTAAATATTCTCCTTGGGGCATGGAAAGAGAGAGAGAGAGAGAGAGAGAGAGAGAGAGAGAGAGAGAGAGAGAGACAGACAGAGAGAGAGAGAGAGAGAGACAGACAGAGAGAGAGAGAGAGAGAGAGAGAGAGAGAGAGAGAGAGAACCTGACAAGAAGATCTTGATAACTTAAAGCTCACCCACAATGTTATACCTAGAGAGGCCACAACTCTGAATCCTCCCTAAACACTCCTCCAAACATACAAATATATGAGTGATCATATGGGGGTCATTCTCATTTAAACCACAGCAGCCTCTAAGACAGCAGACATCTCAGATATTCCTAATTTATTTTATATGAAAAGCAGTCTCTTGTTTGTTTTACCTACAGGAGTGCCCTGTCTTTGATACTTGAAAACGCTTTTCTGAGTATTTGGTCTCCATCTTCTCTTGTGCTTTTTCAGAGAAGGTTCTATCAGGTTTTAGGATTCCTTCCCCACCAAGGTGGTGGTTCTCCCACACCAATTCTCTCACCCAGACTCCTGATTCCAAACTCCCTTGAGGCATTTCCACTTGAAATCAATGGATGTAACACATGCCTTGTGTTTATACTGAACTACTCACCTTTCACTTACTACATCCACCAAAGGTCTCTTTCATCTCTCTTCTCTATCCTTGCAAACAGCACTAGCACAGACTCGACTTAAAAATATAATGTTGATTTTCTGTGTTCTCTCATCCTTTAATTCAGGTAATTAATATGTATTTACTATCCACATGATTTAGTTTTATTGCTACTGGGCTATACCTCACCACTGTTTCTGTTCTTCCAGGTACTATAGGTTTCCTAAGTATTCTCATTAACAATTGTCTAGTCTCTTTCAGCTGATACAATAGTCTTACATCTCTGTGATAATAGTACTCTTAGTGTTTCTTTTACTTAAAATGTTCTTTTGTAAATCCAAGCAGATTTATAGCTTGGGTTTTCTGGTCATGGAATTATATTTTGCCCTGTGAACCTATGATCAAAATGAGAGGATTATGTAAAGTTCAATAGTATTTTTACAAAGTAAAATATGCATCTACTGTCTATAGTTTTCATTTTATTTTATGTGTTATTTTGATACTTATAAGTCATTAAAATTGAGATATATCATTTTGGTTAATTTATGCACTAATTACATGGAGTAATTTATATGTTAATTATAGATTTCTTTTTTCTAGTAGGTTTTTTATTGGTTATTTTATTTATTTACATTTCAAGTGTTGTCCCCTTTCCTTTTTTGCCCTCCACAACCCTCCCATCCCATCCCCTCTCCCTTTTGCCTCTCCCCACCTACCCACCCATTTTCAGCTCACTGATCTAGCATTGCCTTATACTGGGGTATGAAGCCTCTACAGGACCAAGGACCTACCTTCCCATTGATCGCAATCCTCTGCTACATATGTAGCTGGAGGCATGGATCCCTCCATGTGTACTCTTTGGTTGGTACTTCAGTCCCTGGGAGCTCTGGGTGATCCATGAAGAGCTCATATTGTTGCTCTTCCTATGGGGTTGCAATCCCCTTCAGTACCTTGAGTCCTTCCCCTAACTCTTTCAGTGGGATCCCCTGCTCAGTCAGAAGGTTTGGTGTATCGGCATCTGTATTGGTCAGGTGCTGGCAGAGCATCTCAGAGGACAGCTATACCAGGCTTCTGTCAGCAAGTGCTTCTTAGCATCAGCAATAGTGTCTGGAGATTTCTAATATGAACATAATTTGCTTTAAACTCTTATACTGCATATTAAAGTTCACCTATAGTTTAATGATATGTTTTCAGTATTCAAAACAGGAAGAAATGATGTCATAGAAAATGCACATTTGCAAATATTAAACTTCATTTCTGGCTTCAATATTCACATGACTATTGTTTTCTCTTCTTTTCCAAGCTTCTTTCCTGCTATCCATTGGCCAAACATTTACCCAGCACTTTCTTACCATCAAGTGCAGTGTATTTAGAGACAAGCTGCAATCTGTGCTTGCTTTGTCATGCTTCAGTGTCCTCCAAAAGATCAAATGAAGGCAAATGAGAGATGGTGGTGCTATCCTACAGTCAAAACAGTGACCCATAATTGCTCGTCTGAAAGAACTACAGGGATGGAAATGGGGAATAGCCTGAGGAAAAGAAGGTCCAGCTACAGGCCCAAAGTGGGATCCAGCTCAAGGGGAGGCCCCAAGGCCTGACCCTATTACACCAGCTGATATGAAGCTCCCAACACATGTAAAGCAGAGGAGTTGTAGGTCTGGTTTCAGTCAGAGAAGATGTACAGCCTCAAGAAGCTGGAGGCCTCAGAGAGTTTAGAGGATTGGAGGGGTGGGGGTACGGGGGTTGGGGACATCCTTGTGGAAACAGGGGGATGGGGAGGAGGTATGGGATGTGGAAAAGTCACAGGATATACTGAGAAGGAAATAAAATCTGCAGTGTAAAAGTAATTAATTAATTATAAAAACCCTCTAGTTCCAATTCAACACACATAAAATTATTTGTTGTGATTATTTGAAGCACAAAACCTTCACTTTTTTAAAATTTGGATTTATTCATTTTATTTTGTGTGTGAACATTTGGCTTACATGTATGTATGTGAACCATATTCAAGCTTGGTCCCTGCAGTGGTCAAAAGAGGGTATTGGGTTCCATTGGAACCAGAGTTTTGAATGGTAATGAACCATCATGTGAATACTTGTAACTTTACCTGACTGCTCTATAAGAGAAATAAAGGCTCTTAAACATTTTCTAGCAACCAGAAAAAAAGTTTCTTAAAAGCTAATTTGGAGGCTAGGGAGATAGACCAGTACTTAATAGTGATTGTTGTTCCTACAGAGGAACCAGGTTCAGTTTCTAGCACAAACCTTGTGGTTTAAACCATCTGTACCTCCAGTTTGAGGGGACCCAATGCCCTTTTTTGATCTCTGAGAACATAGGGCACCCATGTAATGCTCATAAATATATGCAGGCAAAACAATCCTACACATAATATTTAAAGATTTCTTTAAGTTAAAGCTGGTTTTACACATTTTCTAAAAAAAAATCATACAACTAAAACACATTTTATAATCATTTTATAAACTTGTAAAAATTTCATGGGACTTATCTGTTTCTGTTGTGCACACTGTTCTATGTGAAAGTTGATGCTTAAAATTGACTTTTCCTCAAGCTTAAACTCGACTTCTTTATCTTGAAGGCATATCTAGTTTTCCACTGAACATGTCATTGCTATTAACCACTCTATTCTCATTAAAATTGTCTAATTCCATTCAATAATATGAAGATTTTAATTTTTCTCCAATATTTAATATTCATTCTCTACAGGCTTATTATCTTAAAATTTAACAATTGAAGGTGGTGAATAAATTTAAAGGTGATTCAGAGGTGTTGTGGTGTTCATGTCTCTGTGTGTGTAACGTCAATCAAGCATTTAATGAGGAACTCTCAATTCCAATCTATAAAGGCAATTAGACATTTCTCTATCTGTGTGACATATCTTTGCCCTCTTTCTAATTCTTCTGAAATTACCCTGATGAAATAATTCTACATGGCATGTGTGGTCATATTTGACTTGTGCTTTCATGACCCTGAACTTAGCTTTTTGAGAAGGCATACTTGATATAATGGAATCTAATGTGTACACTGATACATAATATTATATTTTTCTAAGGTTGCTCAAATAAGATTTTTGGTGATCATTCAGCCATTCTTGAGAATTTTGTAACCACTATAAGTATTCAGATGACCTAGCTCAGACCCTTAATGGCTCCATGATAGCTGCTTTACTCTCTGTGAGCTCCTATGAACCCTGCTTAGTTAATTTTTGGGGGGTGTTATCCTGGCATACTTGACCCCTCTGGCAAGAAGCCTCAGGGATCTCCTGAGAAGTTCTTTGCTGAGCTTCTCTTTACGAAGTCACCACAAGCAAACCTCAGCAACACAATGGAAGGTGAACCAATACATGTGTGTCGTCAGTGAAGACGAGAGGCGGAGAAAAGTGAACCAATGCTCAATCGACCACTGTCTGTAGGGTCAGATTAATATTCTTTCCAAACATCACGCATCCTTTCACCTGTTTGCTAACAGCAAAACATCCTTTCACCTGTGTCTGCTTTAGCAAGACATTCTTTCACCTGTTTGCTCCAGCAAGACATCATTATAACCCGAATCTCCAGAAACCCAGGGGTTTCTACTTTAACCCCATCATTGCATAATCACAGGTCCTACCTTAGAGAAATGTCTATATGGTCAAAGGGACTGAGATCACTGTTACACGTGGACACTGTGACTCTTATTTTGGAAATTTTATGGATGACCTTGAAATAAAACTGTTTCATAAAGCAAAACAGTTACTACTGTGTCCACTCCTTCCTTCCAGTTCAGCACAGATGTTCTACAGGCCTTAATCATTGCTCTGGAAGTTTGATTTTCAGGCATATTAAATGGCTTTCTACGTTTGGTAGGGCTTGTTTCACCTCGCTATTTCCTTTCTTTTTGTTTCCTTGCTTGTTTTTGTCTGTTTGTTTTTTTTTTTTGATATTTTTCATATAAAAGTCTTGCTGTATATTTGAGGCTGGTCTTGAATTCAGAATCCTCATTCCTTAGTCTCCAAAGTGTTGGACTGCAGGACTTAGTTAGATTGCTTGTCTCTTACCTACTTCAAAATGACATATTCCCAGGCACACATTCACTTACCCATTATTTACATATATGGCTGAAAGCTAAATAGCAGTTCTCTTCCCAGCCTAATGGAATTTCATTTGTTAATGTCAGAAATAAGACTTAATTTTGTGATTTATTATCCAGCTGGAACTACGGGATTCGGGTATCCTTTCAATGTGTTTTTAAAATTATTTATCCTGATGTTCTGCCTGAGAAAGGCTCTTGCATTAAATTATCTCTCTGACATTTTTCAGGGAGCACAAGTTTATGTAAGCCCAGCATCTTACAAGAATATAAACTAAGAGAATTTTCCACTTGAGTCTTGGAAAGAGTAGTGTGGAAAAGGTTAAGAGTGAGAAGAAACACTGTCAGTAATAATTTCACCAGGTTCATGAAAACTCATTATTTTAAATGCAATATTGCTAAAGGGGTGAATGTGGTATTGTTCAGAGATTAATCAGAATAGAAACTATGTTGAACTTATATGAAGCTGATTGCTGTCTTAGTTATGGTACTGTTGCTGTGAAGAGGCACCATGAACAAGGCAACAGATGAAAGAAAGAATTTCCTGGAGGTTTGCTCGACTTCAAAGGGTTAGTCTGTGATCACCATGGTAGGGAGGCAAATGGGCATGCTGCTGGAGAAGCAGCTGAGAGATTATATCTTATCCACAACAGGATAAGGATGGAAAGGGAATGAGATGGGGCTTGGCATGAGCTTTGGAAAACTCAAAGCCAAATTCCAGTGACACATCTTCCCAACAAGGCCACAATTCCTGATAAGCTCAACCAAGGGGGAACCAAACATTCAGATATATTAGTCCATGAAGCCTTATGTGCCAATGTTAAGAAAAGCTTACAATTAAACAAATTTGGAATGCTGGATCCTGTAATTCTTTTTTTTTTGTTTGTTTTGTATTGTTTTTTGTTTTCAAGACAGGGTTTCTCTGTATAGCTCTGGATATTCCTGAACTTACTCTGTAGACCGGGCTGGCCTCGAACTCAGAAATCTGCCTGCCTCTGCCTCCTGAGTGCTGGGATTAAAGGCATGCGCCACCACGCCCAGCTATTCTTATGTAAAAGAGGAAATGCATATTTTACAAGTTTTGTTACAAACTACAAATTTACATGCCAGAGCAATGCCTGTGAAATACTGCTTAAGTGGAAGAAACCAGCGTGTACACTTATTTGATAATGAAGAAATATATGTAATATATGTTAGCATTAAGCATAGTATAGTGAGACAAGCAATGGGATGGATAAGGAATAATTTGACCATAATGGTCTTGTAAGAATCATTATTACTCTCACTATTCTAGAATTTTCTTATGGCAGCGCTTCAAAGGTAGAAAATTTTAATTTTGCCAGAGACATCTTTAAATATAAAGAGAATAAATGTGTCTTTTAAAATCGGGCGTGGTGGCACACATCTTTAATCCCAGTACTTGGGAGGCAGAGGCAGGCGGAATTCTGACTTCGAGGCCAGCCTGGTCTACAGAATGAGTTCCAGGACAGCCAGGGCTACACAGAGAAACCCTGTCTCGAAAAAACAAAACAAAACAAAACAAAACAACAAAAAACAAAAAACAAAAAACAAAACGACACTACAGAAAACTATTCAAATGGAAAAGAATTGTTTGATGTAGGATACCAGCTAACATTTTTCCTTGTGAAAAGATGGCTCCAGTCTGCTGCATAGTACACAGAAACAAATGCAGGAATTTCAAATAACTGTATTGAGTCTATGTACAAAGCTGATTTATTGATGTTAGAAGTTTTAAATTTTTCTCATAAATTTCTATATTGTATATGACTACTATTAAAACACATATATTCATAGTTCTTCACTTAGAGTTGTTTTAAAAAGTAGCATCAGAGTCTTGAAGTGCCAAGGTTGGGGGAGACCCAAGGGGGTCTCCACCAGCTCAGAGGAGAAGAGGAGGGAAGAGGGGGAGGGGTGATAAGGAGGGGGCAATGAGCATATGTAAAGTGAGTAAGTACAAGAAATAAATTTTAAAAATCCAGTAGCATAGGTATTTTCATATGGCAGAACACTCAAAAAATTCCTACAACTCTCAAGAGAAAATTGCCTCATTAAATTGAAATGTAAGTCTTCTCCATGTTTCCTGCTTCTCAAACTCTTAATTCCTCACCTCTCTCTTTACCTGTTTCCTTTAACCTTCAAGAAAGAATTTGGCTTTTGAATGTTATTCCAAGTCCTCTGCCTCTTTGAATGTATTCGTCTTACTTCCTTATGCTAAGATATTCTCCCAACTGATAAATTTCACTGCTGTGGGCAAGTTTTTCCTCCTTCAGTTTTAGCGTGTGATATCTCCCTATGTCTCAGCATAAGTCTGGATAAGTTCCATCTCACTGCTTCCACAAACTATTTCAGAGCTCCTTTCTCATGGCACTCATCCCAGTGAATTCATTTTTTTCAGATTTATTGAAGTATAGTTGACATACAATCAACAGCACATTGTGATGTGTATGATTTAATGAGCTCTGACACATGTGTACAGCCATAAATCATCATCACAAATTAAGATAATGACCTTTTCCCACCAACCAAAGCAGTTTCTTCCCATCCTTTCTTACTTCCTCTTGTCTCTCCTCATCCTCTCCCAGGAACATGCAGATCTGATTCATGCTTTCACAGATTGTTTTTGAGTTGTACAGAGTTTCATATAAATGTTTTATGCAAAACGTTATTTACATTTGTTTTTCTATTTAATTTCGCTCAACAAAATATTGTTAAGATTTAGTGCTATTTCCTATCTTTATGATTCACTTATTTAGAATTTCTTAGTGGGCTTCCAGTATGTTCATGACCAAAGTTTTTTATTCATACACTTACTGGTAAAAGTTTGCATATTCCAATTTGTGTCTATTACAAATAAAACAGTTATGTGCAGTTATATTAAAGGTTTTTTTGGTCAGGTACACTTTATTTCCACTATGTGGATGTTAAAGACTTTAGGTAAGGCTGCAGAAAACTAAATGACATGAAATACTAGAGGTTTGCTTCCTACTGTTCTCGAGTCTATAAATCTAAAAAAAAAAGGTGCTAAAGTGTTATGCTTCCTTCAAAGTTTTGAGAGAACATACCTTTGGGTCATTTTGGGGATATTTGAGTTTCTAAGCATCCTTGACCTGAAGAAAGATCACTCTATTCCACTGTTGTCTTGTATAAATTTCTCCTCTTTTATTCTGTACACATAGAATATTATATATATATATATATATATATATATATATATATATATATATATATATGTGTGTGTGTGTGTGTGTGTGTGTGTGTGTGTATAGAATATATATATATATATATATATATATATATATTCTGTACACATAGAATATATATAATATTCTATGTGTATAGAACATATATAGTGTTGAACTATGATTATATATGTAATCAGTACTTTTGCAAATTAGTTAGTGGATACTTAGGTGAATGTGATAAATAAATACAAGAGAACATGAAGAGTCAGTTTTATTTTAGGACTGTACTTTTCATAGCCAACATCATGTATAGAATGACCATGATATATGGCACAAATGCTGGCATAATAACTAGGATATTTACACTGCTTCCCTAGTTTCCCCTAGCAGCAGATAAAAACTGATGCAGAGACCCATAGCCAAACATTAGGCAGAGCTTAGAGAGTCCTGCCAAAATGGGGAAGAAAGATTTTAGGAATCAGAGGGCTCAAGGACACCACAAGAAAACCTACAGAATCAACTAAGCTGGGCCCATAGGAGCTGAACCGCCAACCAGGGAGCATACACGGGCCTGACCTAGGCCCTATGCACACATGTTATATTTGCACAGCTTGGTCTCCATGTGGGACTCCTAACAGCAGGAGCAGGGGCTGTCTCTGATTCTGACTTCCTCTGGGAACCTTTTTCCCTTCTGGGCTGCCTCTTCTAGCCTTAAAAAAAATGTGACTAATCTTACTGAAACTTGGTATGTGTGACCATTTTGATATCTTCAATATATTTTCTGTACTCAGTAAATGGCATACTATTCAAATATTCATGTATCCTCTACCTATGGATTGATTATGTTACAATCTTATTTGTTATATAAAATTTCATAAAACAATTCCTGGGGGTTAGTCTTAATTTCTGGGATTATTACAATGCAAAAATTACCTCAGTTTGAAAAATGCCACCATCCCAAAATCTATCTGGAACCATAATGTAACCTTATTTAGCTTGTTGAGTTGTCATTAGGTGAAACTGAAGATATACATGGTTGAAATAGACCTAGTCCAGTGACTAATGGACTATTAAGAGGAACATTGGGACATTCAGACATGCAAGGGGAATAATATGTGACATTTGAGCTTGTGATGCAGGCATGTGTCTGCTAGCCGAAGAAGTGCAGGAAGTTGTACAAACCATGAACAGCAAATGAGCAGTAGAGTAGGTTCTCCTTCAAAGCCTCTATAGAAAGCATGGGCCGCTAATGCTTTGATTTCAAGGTTGCATAGGCAACATTGTCATGCAGGAAATGACTGTTTCAAGCCACTGGCTAATGCATAATGCTGTCACTTTGAGTTAGTTTTATTGCCTGCCTTTGAATGTTTCTCTTAAATTGCTCCTGCCTTCCCATTCACACATTGTATGAATGAGGCTAATAAAATGAAGTTTTTGTAGCATGACCTAAGGATCATCAATAAGAAAAATTGATCTATAAACAACAGAAAAAAACCTATCTGCAGTTGCTTTTGTTGGATTAGAACTGTGTTTTTATATATACACACACATATATGTGTGTGTATATATATGTATATGTATAATATGTACAGTTATATGTACTCTACCCAACTCATTTTATGAAGCCACTATTACTCTGATACCTAAACCACAGAAAGACCCAACAAAGATAGAGAACTTCAGACCAATTTCTCTTATGAATATCGATGCAAAAATCCTCAATAAAATTCTCGCTAACCGAATCCAAGAACACATTAAAGCAATCATCCATCCTGACCAAGTAGGTTTTATTCCAGGGATGCAGGGATGGTTTAATATACGAAAATCCATCAATGTAATCCATTATATAAACAAACTCAAAGACAAAAACCACATGATCATCTCGTTAGATGCAGAAAAAGCATTTGACAAGATCCAACACCCATTCATGATAAAAGTTTTGGAAAGATCAGGAATTCAAGGCCCATACCTAAACATGATAAAAGCAATCTACAGCAAACCAGTAGCCAACATCAAAGTAAATGGAGAGAAGCTGGAAGCAATCCCACTAAAATCAGGGACTAGACAAGGCTGCCCACTTTCTCCCTACCTTTTCAACATAGTACTTGAAGTATTAGCCAGAGCAATTCGACAACAAAAGGAGATCAAGGGGATACAAATTGGAAAAGAGGAAGTCAAAATATCACTTTTTGCAGATGATATGATAGTATATATAAGTGACCCTAAAAATTCTACCAGAGAACTCCTAAACCTGATAAACAGCTTCGGTGAAGTAGCTGGATATAAAATAAACTCAAACAAGTCAATGGCCTTTCTCTATACAAAGAATAAACAGGCTGAGAAAGAAATTAGGGAAACAACACCCTTCTCAATAGTCACAAATAATATAAAATATCTTGGCGTGACTCTAACTAAGGAGGTGAAAGATCTGTATGATAAAAACTTCAAATCTCTGAAGAAAGAAATTAAGGAAGATCTCAGAAGATGGAAAGATCTCCCATGCTCATGGATTGGCAGGATCAACATTGTAAAAATGGCTATCTTGCCAAAAGCAATCTACAGATTCAATGCAATCCCCATCAAAATTCCAACTCAATTCTTCAACGAATTAGAAGGAGCAATTTGCAAATTTGTCTGGAATAACAAAAAACCTAGGATAGCAAAAAGTCTTCTCAAGGATAAAAGAACTTCTGGCGGAATCACCATGCCAGACCTAAAGCTTTACTACAGAGCAATTGTGATAAAAACTGCATGGTACTGGTATAGAGACAGACAAGTAGACCAATGGAATAGAATTGAAGACCCAGAAATGAACCCACACACCTATGGTCACTTGATCTTCGACAAGGGAGCTAAAACCATCCAGTGGAAGAAAGACAGCATTTTCAACAATTGGTGCTGGCACAACTGGTTGTTATCGTGTAGAAGAATGCGAATCGATCCATACTTACCTCCTTGTACTAAGGTCAAATCTAAGTGGATCAAGGAACTTCACATAAAACCAGAGACACTGAAACTTATAGAGGAGAAAGTGGGGAAAAGCCTTGAAGATATGGGCACAGGGGAAAAATTCCTGAACAGAACAGCAATGGCTTGTGCTGTAAGATCGAGAATTGACAAATGGGACCTAATGAAACTCCAAATTTCTGCAAGGCAAAAGACACCGCCAATAAGACAAAAAGACCACCAATAGATTGGGAAAGGACCTTTACCTATCCTAAATCAGATAGGGGACTAATATCCAACATATATAAAGAACTCAAGAAGGTGGACTTCAGACAGATTGGGAAAGGATCTTTACCTATCCTAAATCAGATAGGGGACTAATATCCAACATATATAAAGAACTCAAGAAGGTGGACTTCAGAAAATCAAATATCCCCATTAAAAAATGGGGCTCAGAACTGAACAAAGAATTCTCACCTGAGGAATACCGAATGTCAGAGAAGCACCTGAAAAAATGTTCAACATCCTTAATCATCAGGGAAATGCAAATCAAAACAACCCTGAGATTCCACCTCACACCAGTCAGAATGGCTAAGATCAAAAATTCAGGTGACAGCAGATGCTGGCGTGGATGTGGAGAAAGAGGATCACTCCTCCATTGTTGGTGGGAGTGCAGGCTTGTACAACCACTCTGGAAATCAGTCTGGCGGTTCCTCAGAAAATTGGACATAGTACTACCGGAGGATCCAGCAATACCTCTCCTGGGCATATATCCAGAAGATGCCCCAACTGGTAAGAAGGACACATGCTCCACTATGTTCATAGCAGCCTTATTTATAATAGCCAGAAGCTGGAAAGAACCTAGATGCCCCTCAACAGAGGAATGGATACAGAAAATGTGGTACATTTACACAATGGAGTACTACTCAGCTATTAAAAAGAATGAATTTATGAAATTCCTAGCCAAATGGATGGACCTGGAGGGCATCATCCTGAGTGAGGTAACACATTCACAAAGAAACTCACACAATATGTACTGACTGATAAGTGGATATTAGCCCCAAACCTAGGATACCCAAGATATAAGATATAATTTGCTAAACACATGAAACTCAAGAAGAATGAAGACTGAAGTGTGGACACTATGCCCCTCCTTAGATTTGGGAACAAAACACCCATGGAAGGAGTTACAGAGACAAAGTTTGGAGCTGAGATGAAAGGATGGACCATGTAGAGACTGCCATATCCAGGGATCCACCCCATAATCAGCATCCAAATGCTGACACCATTGCATACACTAGCAAGATTTTATTGAAAGGACCCAGATGTAGCTGTCTCTTGTGAGACTATGCCAGGGCCTAGCAAACACAGAAGTGGATGCTCACAGTCAGCTAATGGATGGATCATAGGGCTCCCAATGGAGGAGCTAGAGAAAGTAGCCAAGGAGCTAAAGGGATCTGCAACCCTATAGGTGGAACAACATTATGAACTAACCAGTACCCCGGAGCTCTTGACTCTAGCTGCATATATATCAAAAGATGGCCTAGTTGGCCATCACTGGAAAGAGAGGCCCATTGGACTTGCAAACTTTATATGCCCCAGTACAGGGGAACACCAGGGCCAAAAAGGGGGAGTGGGTGGGCAGGGGAGTGGGGGTGGGTGGATATGGGGGACTTTTGGTATAGCATTGGAAATGTAAATGAGCTAAATACCTAATAAAAAATGGAAAAATAAAGTAAAAAAAAAAAACCTATCTGCAGTTGCTTTTGTTGGATTAGAACTGTGTTTTTATATATACACACACATATATGTGTGTGTATATATATGTATATGTATGATATGTACAGTTAGATATAAACTTAAATATAATAATGTATTTAAGCTATATTATAATATTTGAGTATACAGTAATATTATGGATAGAAATTTTAATCCACCTGTCTCTAATAAAACTCAAGCTAGTGACTCAAATTACAATTCCAATGTCTCTATATATTATTTCTATTTTATTATTAGGGTGTGTGCAGGTCTGTGTATGTGTTTATGACAAGTATGTATTCCTGTGAAATGTGTTTCTGATGTGTAAGTACAGGTATGCACACACCATGGAGCCTGTGTTAAGCTTAGAAGACAAGTGTTAGTAGTCTATTCTTTCCTTCTTCGGTGTGAGGTAAGTTGCTCTTGTTTTCTTTTGGTCAGTGTTTCCCAAGCCAACTGGTCCCAACTTTACCTTCCATCTTACCATAAGCATGTTATGATTACAAATGGATGTCAGCACAGCATGCTCTTTAAAGTAGGTACTGAGAATGAATTCAGTTCATCAATTATTCAGCCAGTATTTTTACTCAATGAGACATTTCTTCAGCTATAGTATCTTGCCAGTCTTACAATGCATATATTAGGTTAAGAAAAACTTAAAATATCAATGATATTCCCAAGAGATATAAAAATCACTAACTTGATAAAACCTTGAATCCCTCAATCATTCAAGAGGACTGATCTCAACTTCTTCCAAACTCTTATTTATATTATGTTTTACCTCTTGTAGACAAAAATTTGTCTCACATGGCTTTACCTTTCCAAAAAAGTTTCAATATACTTTGACCAAATTCTTGAAATGAGTAACTATGCAAATCATAACTTTACAAAATGTATCTGTAACTAAAATTGTAACTAAAATTCAAAGTCCAAAACCCCCCTCAGAATATGGGCTATAGAACAGCTATTATTTAAGCAAGTACAAATAGATTAATGTAGTTATAGATATTCTGATTTTAAGTGACCCACTATATTTTCAAAGAACAGCAACAGAATGAAAAGAATTTTTTTTCCCTGATCAGGAGCTTTCAACTCCCAGCCAAGTCCTAGAGGGATATTATTGGATTTTAGCCAGTGGTCCTTTGTGAAATATAATCACAGCAAAACTGTGCTGAAAGCCAATGTGACTTACCTATTGTAAGAGAAATGGAACAGTGATCTTGAAGTTAAAAAATACTATACGAAAATGTTGAGAATGTCATTTAAATTTGATGTTAGGACCAGCAGTTACACTCTGTGCAGGACACATTCACATGTGTGTACAAGACATTGCACTGGTGCCTACACTTGATCTTACGGATGACAAAATTGTAGCATGATGCATGTTTTATGTGGAAACTTCTCAGACCTATGTTTGGGGGCAGACTTTAAAACTTGGAAAACAAGCAAACTTCTGATAGAGTGCTAATATCTGAGGTATATAAAGAATTTAAGGAACTAACCAGTAAAAAACCAAACAACCCAATCAAAAATTGGGGTATAGAATGAAACAGAATTCAAAACAGAGGAATCTCTAATGGCTGAGAAGCAATTAAAAAATGTTCAAAGTACTGAATACCCAAGATACAGTCCACAGAACACAGAAGGGTCAACAAGAAGGGTCCAAGTGAGGATGCCTCAGTCCCACTTGGGAAAGAGAAGAAAGGAATCAACAAGTGGGAAGAGAGGGAGGGACCTGGGATGGAAAGTGAATGGGGTCTGGGGAAATGGGGGGAGAGAGGAGCCTGATCTGGTACTGGGTGAGGGAAAAGGACTGAAGCCCTGAGGGCCAGCAGAAAGAGGGGAAACAGGCAACCTCAGGAGATAGGAAGTTGGGGGGACCTTCCAGAATTCACCAGAGACCTGGGAGGTGAGAGATTCCCAGGACTCAAAGGGAGGTACCTTAGATGCAATGTCCTACCAGCAGGAAGAGGGAACTTGTAGAGCCTATCTCCAGCAAGAAGACAGGGCATCAATTGCGGGAGAGGGGGACCAACCCAGTTACAACTCTTACCGAAAAGTTTTCCTGTCTGAAAAACTTAAAAGGATGGAAATGGAGAGAAGCCTGCAGAAAAGAAGGTCCAACAACAGGCCCAAAGTGGGATCCTGCTCAAGGGGAGGTCCCAAGGCCTCACACTATCACTGAGGCTATGGAGCGCTCACAAAAAGGGACCTACCATGACCACACCCCATGACCACACCCCGGAAGACCCAACAAGCCGCTGAAAGAGTCAGATGTATATATTTGCACCCAACCAATGGACAGAAGCAGCTGACCTCTGTTGTTGAATTAGGGAAGGCTGAAAGAAGCTGAGGAGAAGGGTGATCCAGTAGGAGGAACAGCAACAGTCTCAATTAATCTGGACCTCCAAGATCTCTCAAACACTGGATCACCAAACAGGAAGCATACACCAGCTGATATGAGTCCCCCAACATACGTACAATACAGGACTTCTGAGTCTGTTCATTCAGAGATGATGCACCTAACCCTCAAGAGACTGGAGGTCCCAGGGAGTTTAGAGGTCAGTTGGGGTGGGGACATCCACATGGAGACAGGAGCTAGGGAGAATGTATGGGATATGGAACAGGAGGAGGGTGATAGATGGGGTAGGGAATAAAATATGGAGTGTAAAAAATAAATTAAGTAGTTTTTAAAAAAATATATAAATAAATGAAATTTTAAAACAGGAAGTGCAAATCAAAACAACCCTGAGATTCCACCTTACACCAATCAGAATTGTTAAGATCAAAACCTCAGGTGACAACACATATTGGAGAGGGTGTGGAGAAAGAGGCACACTCTTCCGTTGCTGATGGTATTGCAAACTGGTACAGCCACTCTAGAAATCAATCTGGAGATTCTTCAGAAAATTGGAAATAGATCTATCTGAAGATTCAGTTATACTAGTCTTAGTTATATAGCCAAAAGATATCCCACAAGGACACAGGGGCAAGTGTTTAACTATCTTCATAGTGGCCTTGTTTGTGATAGCCAGGAGCTGGAAACAACCCAGATATCCCACAACAGAAGAATGGATACAGAAAGTGGGGTTCATTTACACAATGGAATACTACTTAACTATTAAGAATGAGGCCATCCTGAGTTTTGCAGGCAAATTGATGGAACTAGAAAAGATCAACCTGAGTGATGAAACTCAGACCCAAAAGGACATACATGATTTATATTCACTAATAAGTGGATATTATTAAAAAACATACAGAATACCCAAGATATAGTCCACAGAACTCAAAGAGGTTACCAAACCAAAGGGCTCAAGTGAGGATGCCTTAATCGCACTTGGAAGGGAGAAGAAAGCCAATGACAGGACCTGTGGGAAAAAAGTCAAGAACTGCAGGGATGAAAATGGAGAGGAGCCTGAGGAAAATGAGGTCCAGCACCAGTCCCAAATTGGCATCCAGCTCAAGGGGAGGCCCCAAGATCTGACACTATTACTGAGGCTATGGAGTGATCACAAAAAAGGGCCTATCATGACAGCCCTCTGAAAGCCCCCACAAGCAGTTGAAAGAGTCAGATGCAGATATTTGCACTCAACCAATTGAAAGAAGCTGGTGACCCCTGTGGTTGAATTAAGGAAAAGCTGGAAGAATCTGGAATAAAAAGGAAGCTGGAAGAAGGTGGACAACCTTGTAGGTGGACCAGCAGTCTTAACTAACCTGGGCCCCTGAGATCTCTCAGACACTGGACCAGGCAGCATACACCAGGGATATGAGGCCCCCAATGCATATACAGCAGAGAATTGCCAGATCTGGGCTCAGTCAGAGAAGATGTACCTAACCCTCATGAGACTGAAGACCCCAGGGAGTGGGGCAATCTGGTGGGGTGAGGGGGTGGGGACACCCTTGTGGAGATGGGGGAGAGGAGGTATGGGATATGGAACAGTCAGAGGGTGGACCAGGAGGGGGATAAAATCTGGAGAGTAAATAAAAGATTAAAAGAAGAAGAGGAGGAAGGAGAAGGAGGAGGAGGAGGAGGAGGAGGAGGAAGAAGAAGAAGAAGAAGAAGAAGAAGAAGAAGAAGAAGAAGAAGAAGAAGAAGAAGAAGAAGAAGAAGAAGAAGAAGAAGAAGAAGAAGAAGAAGAAGGTATATTGGAAAAAGTGTTTACTTATTCGCTTTGATTTCAGGGCTCCTTTTATTTTGATAATAGAGCTTTGGCTCTGTAGTTATTTTGGTTGATTGTAGCATTTCACCAGGTGTCTGAATTTTAGCCAATGCTGAGACTTTGAAACTGGAGCTCCTAGAAAGCCAAGTATTGCCTAAATTCAATTTAATAATGTATACCTGACATGACTGTTTCTGGCCACATTAGGGTACAATCAAGGATAGGAAAATGATCCAAAAGCCATAACACGTATGTCTGTCTCCACAGGAATCATTTGTGACATTGGAGAAAGTATATATATTTGCATATAATATATTGTATATAAAAGGAGCATTTGAAGATCCAGATTCATCATACTCAGAATATCTCTAAACTGTATCTCCAAAAAATCTGTATTTCATATATATAGTTTGTTTTTCTAATTTTATTTTCTTACTTGAACTCTTTGCTCTTTAGTTTTTCAAGATAATTTCATTTGAGTGAATTTCCTTGCATTTTTAAATCAACTTTCTACTATAGTTGGTTCTTTGCACAGTTAATATTATTTTAATATTTATTTTACTACAAGTTTAAAAAGAAGCAACATGAGTTGAGAAAATGATCCTGATATGAATCCTTAGGTTATCTGCATAACCATTGTCACTTTATGACTTTTTAAAAACATGATCACAGGTGGAAACATTGACAATGTAAATTGTTATAAAAATAATTAGAGCCATCAGAGGCAGGGTCTCTTCTAGTTCTAGTTCTGACACTGATGATTGGGTGGGAATTCAGAGAAATTATACAGCTTATGTGAATCTTTCAATGTCTCCTGTAAAATCAAGAAAATGTGTGAATTCCACGGACTCTACCAACCCTAAAAGCTCTTAATTTTAGAGCATGTATGTATGTTACAAGTAATTTATTTGTATAAACATGTCTCCAAAAAAAAAAAAAAAACATTTCTCACTTTCTAAGTGCTACACCTGCTAGGCATTAAATTGTCCGGATTAAGCCAAAGATTCTGGGGTTAATAATATATGCTCCTTTTGTAAAGGACCTATGAAAAGTAGCCCAAAGCCACCTGATTCCAAGGAGATCTGATTATTTTGGTTTCCACAGATATTTGCACATACCCAGACACGCATATGCATATATTTTTAAAAGAATATTTTAAAAAGTATACCCATTTTATTCAGAGTAGGAAATAGAAATGTCATATTCCTCATGTATTAAAATAGAGATCACATAACATTGACAACAATTTGTATACATTGCGGAGCCTAGGAGATGTGGGACCAGGAGCTGAGAAGGGGGAAGGGCAGGCCTAGAGCAAAGGTAGAGTTAAGGTGTGTCAAAACTCTGGAAATCTTATCCTGAGATCAGCAGGAATAGAATCATTCCCCCAGCGACCCCTGGCCTGCTTATCCAGGCCAAGTAGCTCTGTGCTCAAACTTTTGTCCCACCCGTGGAGCTTAAGGAGCCCAGCAGGCAGATTTAATTGCCTCTTCCCTTACAAGGTCATGCCAGGGCACCTGGAATTGCTCCTTATCTAAATAAGGCATCGCCCTCGCACCCAGAAAGATGTACATTCATCCCGATAGCTGGTACTTACCCCTAAAGGTTTAAATAGCGTTCCCAATTAAACGAGCTCTCAATGAAGCTGTCTCAAGAGAAGTCTGTTCTCGAAGTCCTCTCTGCCACCTGAGGTCTCCTCACTTGCCTCGATTTCCCTCCCAGGATTCACCAGTTGTGATTGCTGGCTGATCACACTGCGATGGGCGGGGAAACTTAGCCTGAATGGCAAAACATCTTATTTTACTGTGTAAAATCATGTAAAGACTTCAGGCATCTTGTAATGCCTAAATTAAAACATGACCTTAAGATGATGTATGTCGGTTTTCAGTGAATTAATACCTTCCTCTTCAACAGTGTAATAAGAACCCTTGGGTAGTTTCCACAGTGGCTTTCCTCCCCCAGGAAACTCTATCCATTGTTTAATTCTTTCCTGTCATGAGAAGGCTTTGTTTTTCAGTTTTATTTTATTTTATAATATGGTCAATAACTATTGACTACTTTCAAAGTAGTTTATAGAGACGAAATATTACAGAATGGCATTTGTGTTGCCTTGAAATCGCATCATTCTGGGAAGTCTGTTGAAATGTGATAGCCAGCATCCTTACCCTGGATTTTTTTCAGAACCATAGTTGCTAAAGTGTATGCTGGGGTGTAGCAGTCTGAGTTCATATGGGAGCTTCCACAGAACCTGAATCTTACCTCAGACCCGTCGTCCTCCTAAATAAAGGAGCAATCACAAGAATCTTCACATCAGTTTTTATTGCACTGCTTAAAATGAGATTCTAATGTCTCCAACTTGAGGACCATGCCATATATTCTGGTGTCCTGATATTCCTTTCCCAACTGTCTTGCTTTTTCCTGGCATGACACTGTGATTTGGGTTAAGATTTGTAGAATTGAAAAAATATAAGACCAAAATTCTAGACCTTTAGGCCCAGGCTTGGGAATGTGACCTCTGTGACTCAATGCTCCAAGGTATGCTAATCATAAAACAGATAGAGACATTCCTCCACCCACCCGCTTCCTGGGTTCAAAGAGTGTCCATTCAAAGAAAGTCACCCTGACCCACCCTGACCATTGCTGGAACCCGCTATGCAAATGTGCTATTGTTAGGGGCTCTTAGAAACTGTCTTGAGAGATAACCCGAACAATTACCAGGTATTCCTTGTGACTCTTGTGACTTTGCACTTCTTTGTGACTCTTAACTGGTATCTTTGGTATTTTCCAACAACACCCTCCCCACTTCCTTGAGTTGTGGTTTCTTCCTTTAAATACCCCCTTACCCAGCTACTCGGGCCGCCGCAGTCCTCTACTCCTACGTGGTGTATGACCGTAGGCCCGAGAGCTCTCTTAAATTAAAAGTCCTCTTGCAGTTTGCAGCAAGACCAGTTCTCGTAAGTGATTTGGGGTGTCGCCTTTCCTGAGTCAAAATGTGGGAGAGTCCTCATGTTGTGGGTCTTTCAGAATCACACATTCAACTATTCTTTTGAGTGGCTTTAGTCATAAAGAAGTTATCTTTATTGACTCCAGAGAGAAGTATATATGATACTGTATATATAAGTCCCCTAGATAGAATGTTGAATAGGCTTTTATCACATTCTCTGCATGTCATATGTCTGTGCACAAGTTCACATGTGTGAAGCTGTACATGCATGTGTGTTCATTCGTGTCCAGAAGCATATTTCAGTATCAGTCATTTTCCGCAATCACATTTCACTTCACATTTTAAGACAGAATCTTTTCCTGAATCTGGAACGCTTACTGAATCTGAATAGCAATTCAGCTAGACTAACTCATCATGGGCTTTCCTGTCTCTCAGTTCCTAACTCTGGGATTACAGATTTGCACTGCCACAACTATTACATGGCTTTGAGGTCTGGACTCAGGTCTTCATATTTACAAGCCAATTACTTTACTGATGGAATAGCTCCTCGGCTCATCTGTCTATGTCATATTCTATCACATCTGAAATAAACATTACATACTTGATAGACTTTCAAATGGTTTGACTATAAGTCAATTGTTTCTAAATATTTTGTGCCTGAGCACCCAGCTATTAAAAATACATAGAGACATATGATTACATCTACTGAACAGATGTTGGCTCAAAATATGCTGAATACAGACCTTACCAAGTATAGTATATCATTTTCCTCCATCTATTTTCACTTCTGGTTAACTCCCTCACCCAAAGATATTCATACTTTGGACTGAAAATCCTGTGATGTCATTTAAGGGAAAATTACGGTGTGAGTTTTCTTTATAACAATGTAGTGGTCAGAAAAACACACTCTATCAGGGTGCTGGATTACAGTCCAGAAAACATTCATGTTCATTTGTAAATCATCCAAAAGGACAATGAGAAAGATATATGTGGAGATGGAAATAGATCAAAGGAAGTGTTTCCTAAACTGAGTGAAAACGAAGTATATATGATTGTATGTCATATGACCCAGGACATACAATATAATAAGAATTCTGAATGAAAGGCCACATTTTAAAATATCGCAGAAGATAAAAGAGCAAAAAATAAAATAGAATTTTGCTCTTTCTCTGCCTCCCACTTACTCCAAATAGTGGATAGGAAATTACAGAAGGATGGTGGAAAAGAATAAGTCTTCCAGGCAACACAAAGACTCCCTTCTCTGTGCATACATTGTGCGAGGAATTGGTCTGATGTCTCCAAAAATGAAAATCTAGAACATAGCACTTGGACATGCTGAACGAATAATGGGACCTGTAGAGTGGGACAAGGGTATCTATTGGAAAAACATAATGCAAATTATGTCACCTTTAAGTGTTTCATATGAAGAAAATAGAAGGAAGTAACACTGAGAAGATGAGACAATATAATAAAATTATAAGAAGGACCGGCTCCAAAAGCATATAGAAGCCACTGAGGTGAAAAATACATGAGTAAATAAGTGATCTATATTAGTGTGTGGAATGCAGACCTGTGGGAACTGAGATTTGTAATGTCCACTAAAACAGTCTTTCAACGTGATCTGTTTCAATTCTGTGTCAATCATTCCAGAAAGCACAGAGAAATAACCACAATCATTAATATACAGTGACTTCTGATAAAGCCACTTTAGGTATAGCAGCTCACACAGCATCCTACCGTGGGTATAGGTAAGGCTTTTACTTTATCAACCGAGTGAATGCTCAGAAACAGCTAGAAAAGGAAGTACTACCTCAATCCATTTTTGTAGATGGAAAACCTCAGGCATAAAATGGTTAATTGATTAGCCATATGCTGCATAAAACTAGTTGGTAACTAAGGTATGCTGTCAGCCAGGATTTGTGACCTTAAAAGTTTTAGATGAATCCCAGTGTTACAAATCTCCTACTCTGAGAATCTGTTTTATTTTTATGTGTTATTTCCAGAAGTAAAACTCTGATTTTTCTTTGTTAGGAAGGGCCTGTTTTCCACTCCATTTGAGTGCGTTTGAAAGGCAGCACAAGACAGTTCAAAGGTCCGGCTTCTCTTGTCACTCTTTGCTTTGTACTTAGTGAGCTACTTAATCTTTCTTCACCTTTTTTTTTTTTCATTTTAAACTGTCTCTATCCAATGCTTGACATAATGATCAAGAAGATTAAGCATGTGACTTAACATAAAGCACGGAATGGCAGAAATGATTAATTCTGACCATACTGTCTGCTATCTTTCTGCTGTTCTTGTGAAAGTTGACTGCTGTTAAACTCCTACATTTTCCACACTGGAGGTAAAGACTATCTAAGCACAGAATCTGCAGTGTCTCCAGTTGAGTACCTAGCAGGAATAGCTCTGGGGAAGTAGATGCACACAGGTTACGGGACAGACACCTCTGCCCCTGCTTTGTGCCTGTAGCTCAAAGGAACGTTCTCCTTCTGAATTCCAGGCTCTTATCTGTTCCCTTGAGATCTGCCGAGGTAAATTTAGCAGTCTGGTTTATCTGTTATCTTATCAAAGCCTGTAAATTGCACAGTTTTTCCAACCATGGCATCCTTTTTCTAGTTTTAGCAAACTGAGAATGAAAAAAAAAGTGTTCTCTGAAATGTTATCAGAATATATCTGCAGATTTATGGGTACAAAATAAATAGACATGGAGGTGGGAAACGAGGTCTGCTTCAGATCCCTGGATATGATGATCTATGAAGGGTTTGCTTCATGATCTCTGTGCAATGTCACAAACAAGGGGAAATTTAATGAGGCAGAATGGCTGCCTCAGAATGGCAGGATGCAGAATCAACTCCATTGATGGAAAGCCTCTAGTTAACTTAAATAAGAAAGAGAGACAGACAGACAGACAGACAGACACACACACACACTCAAGTAATTATAAAATACTTTTAAAGAATAAATTATCTGAATTTATAAATATTCTTAAATCTAAAAAAGCAGAAAAGAACATAAGACAATAAATTAGTTTATCATGTATAAGGCAACTTTACAGTTCTATATATTTTAAATAGATTTAGTGTAACTTGTACCTTATAAGTAAAGGGATATTCATGAAAATTTAAAACTGACTTTCAATGGCAAAAAGGTTTTCTTCCTATAATGTTTTAAGTATTCATATGTAAAAGCTCTGATTTCACAGTAATGGAAATTCCATGTACAGAGCTCTTATATCTTTCCTCCATACTTACAATCTTTTTCTCAGCCTCCATCCCAGAAATATATGGCATAATGAAGTGGAATTTCCAGACAACATTTACTTTTTTGCTGCTTGATGTATAGCAAAGAAACCATCTCTCTTATTGTATTCATTGGTAATTCTATGATCTTGGTTTAAAATCTGTCTGCTTCTGGGTTTCTATTTTCATGTTACCCCTTAAGCTGTTTGTAAATGAAGTTACTTGGCAGCATGAAGCTTTATAATGCTTTTGTCCTTGGGATATAGTCAACATAAAAAACCATACAATATAATAAAGAAAAATGTATAACCAATGGATTTAATCAAGTCCTGAAAAATGGATGTTTGCATACATTACAAAATCATAGCTCTCATACATGTGATCCTCTAAGTAGAATTATTGGTTCATAAGAAGAAAAGCAAAGAAAATATCAAACTCTGTCTCCAATTGTTTAAACAATAATGAGTCAGAGATTCATTAGAGATTCGATGATTTGATTTCTACTATACTCAGGAGTCATAGTCACTGTCCTAAGTGCTGGGATTAAAGGCTTGCATGACCACACCAGTCTTAAGCTTTTCTTTAGTTCCTTTCACAAGTGGAGTTTAGCTGGGTGGGTCTTGTCTGAGGTCACCACTCCCTTTATTCTATTTACTATCAGGCTTTTCTTTAGTCTGTCCACTTTAATCTACTTGAGCGGAGAATTTAGCTCCATTACACTTCTTGGTGCCCCTTTCTCCTCAAACTGTGAAGTTTGCAATTTTACTTGTTCAGCTTGCTCCTTCACTGTAGATTTGCATAAGACTGGTCACTAATAAGCATGTGACACAGTTATACTAAGGTGTTCTGAAATCTCCTCTGCCAACTCCATTACTATAATCTTTTCAATTTTGCCTCAGGCAAACTTTTCATACACATGCAAAAGCAGCCACAATCTTTGCCAAAATATCACAAGAGCAATCTCTAGGCCACCTCCTAATATTCTCCTCTGGATCCCCTGGATCCGGGTCATCATCTTCTACATTGCCCTAAGCACCATGCTTTTCTTTTCTCCTACTGGTATGGCCCATTAAGGCCTATTTAATTGGGAAATCGCCTGATTTCCCAAGCCAAATTCCCAAGGTTCACATTCTGCCACGAAGTAGCACAGTCAGACCTATCACAGCAATATCCTGCTCCCTGGTAACTATCTTCTATCTTAGTCTCTGTTTTGTTGTTATGAAAAGACAGTATGATATCAGCAACTCTTATAAAGGAAAATATTACTTGGGGTAAACGTTACTAAGCACTACCGTTCAGATGCTTAGTACATTATTGTCATGGTGTAAGCATGGTGGCAAGCAGCCAGACACGGTGTTGGAGAAGTAGCTGAGTTCTACATCATGATTGGCAGGCAGCAAGAAAAAAAAGAGACACAATGTGCTTAGCTTTAGCATTTGAATTCCCAAAGTCCACTCTTGGTGTCACATGTCCTCCGACATATGATCTAATCACTTCAAATAGTGCTATTTCCTATGAACCTATGAGAACCATTTTCTTTCAAACTACAGTTGCTGTGAAGAGACCATGACCAAGGCAATTATTATAAGAGAAAGCATTTATCCGGGGGCTTGCTTATCATTTTAGAGGATTAGTTCATTATTTTCTTGGTGAACATGGTGGTTTACAGGCAGGTATGGTACTAAGGGTATATCCTGATCCATTGGCCAGAATGAGAGAGGGGTTAGAAGAGGGAGAAAGTGGGAGCTATGTGAGCTTTTCAAAATTCAAATTCCTCCTCCAGAGACACACTTCCTCCAACAAGACCATGCCTCCTTATCTTTCCCAAATAGTTAACAATCTGAGGACCGAGCATGCAAATGTATGAGACTATGGGGCTAATCGGGGGCCAGAAACTTCTTTCTATATATACATCTTCCTTTTGTGGGTTCTATTTTACAACCAATCAGTGTAGAGTCCTCCAGGAATGAGATGGACTTGTGTTAAGGCTTTCCAGACATCATGATGTTAATCAATTGCATCCCTATAATCATTTATGCAATGCATATTTGAACTATTATTAAATTCTTTTTCTTTAGTGTGTGAGAATAGAGTAGTGAATACCAAAAATGAAGAGCTGCCCTTCCTCAGTTAACAGTTTGAATGGGACTAACTTATGGTCACCATTATGCACCTCTAATATATGGAGTGATTTTTAAACTACTTGGAAAATAAACTACATATTCCTTCTGAGAGCCTGGAATAGTATATTAGTCCATTTTTAATTGCTATGAACAAATAACTTAGAATGGATAACTTACGAAGAAAAGGTCTTTTGTTTGGAAGTGTGGAAAACCCAAATTTAACTCACCTCAATTGTTTGACTTGAACTGAGACCTTCTATCTAGAAGGAGTCAAGGTAAGAGGGCATATGGGAAGGATCACATGGTGAGACAGGCCATCAGGGATAATTCAGGAGTTAAATATGCTCTTTTATAGCAGTCATTTCACAGGAAATAGCTCACTCCACAACATTTTCTATGGGTGACTTCCCTGCTAGTGAACACCTGTCCTCCCACAGATTTCATTCAATCCCTACATTCCCCCTTGTCTTATTTACTTTTCTTTTGCTGTGGTGAGACAACATGATCAAAAAGTCCCAATTGTCAATAGGAAGAAAGGATTTGTTGCACTTTAGAGCTTTCAGATAGCAATCTATCATTGATACAAGTAAGGGAAGAAATGAAAATGTGGCAGGAACATGGAGGCAGACGCTCGTACAGAAGCCGGGGAGGAGTGCAAGAATTTCCAGGCCAAAGTTAGACTATGATCATAATTGTCTCAAAAAAAGGTAAGGAGTGCACATGGGGGTGGGTGTAAGGGTGAGGGAAGGTGTGGATGGGAGGGAATAACAGGCCTGTCGTAGTGCTATTACTCAGGAAACAAAAAGTTTATTTTACTTAACTTTCAACATTATAGGATATCATTGAAGAAAGTCAAGGCAGGAACCCAAGGCAAAGCCTGGCAGAAACTAAAGCAGAAACTAATAAGCATCATTATTCCAGGACCTCTGCACTAGCTCTGGCCTCCAGATGCCTACTTTCATTTTTTACCCTAACTTCCCTTTATAATGTACTTTTAACACTAGTTGATCTCATCAATGGTGTATGTATATGCATATTACATACACATACCAATAAAGCTTGAAGTGACTAGAGAACGGTGTCAGGTGACATCCACTCTTGCTCTTCATCTTATCCAGGATATCCAGGGAACCTGAAGCCTAACAGTTCGGATAGCTGACCAGTATCGTCTGGGACCTTCCTATCTGTTCTACACAGTCCTGGTTATAGGCATCCATAACCGTGCCCAGCTATGACTGTGGGGTTTTGAACTCATGGCCTTTTGCTTTCACAAGACGTTTGCCCACTCAGCAGTTTCCCCACATGCTGTTATGTACTTTCCCAACTCCTGAATCCCTATCGCCACACAGTGCTTTAGCAATGATGACAGATAGAAGTAATCCTCATTTCTACAATGTCTACAACTGAAGATCATTCTCATCAGTGCTGAAAGACCTTGAATGGTACTTACAACTCAAACCCTGCAAAAGGAACAAAAATCACATCTACATACAGTGGATCTTCAGTGGTGGCAATAAATGTATATGAGTAACCAAGGGAGATTGTTGAAATTGGCATATTTTGCATATAAAAGGTAATGTTCTCAGTAATGCACCGGAAAAGCATATTAAGATGCATAGCCACACTTCTTTTAATTTCCACTGTTTGGAATCTAGACTCCAGGGTAATTACTTTCTTCCTCAACTTTTTCCTTCCTACATGTTTCTGTTATTACTCTTATAAATATATTCCTGCAAAGGATGAGGGAGCATCTTAGAAAAAGAAAAAAGATTGTAAGAGCTAGAGGAAATCTTACTGAAATCTTACTCTCCCTTTCTTCTAACATTACTGTAGATTCAATTCTTTATGGTTTCAGGCAATTAAAAAAAAAACAGAAAAAAAAGAAGCCGGGGAGAGGGCTTAGTGGGTACAAACACTTGTATCCTGTATAATACAGGATAGTATCTTCTATATGTAACAACATATTTCACCATAAAATCTTAACAACACAGTCTAAACATGACACAAACAATGAGGTCTCCAGATGATATTCCAACACGGATAGGAGGAATTTCAACAGATCCCATGCCTAGATGAAGAGCTATAGCCAATTGATGGCTGCTAAGAAACAAAGAATGAGTCATGTCAAAGATGGATCCCCCTGATAAGATATGCAATCCCATGTAGTCATCCCTAAACATATATACATATGGGAACCATTAAACAGATTTAGGAAATTGTATTTGTATATACATGTGTATGTGTTTGGAAAGTAATAATTAAAAAAGAATAATGCATACAGTTGAGAGGAGGCATTGGAGTCAGAGGGGTCAGGGTGCAGGACAGAAATGGTGTAACTATATCACATATGAAATTCTCAAAAAATGTAAAAATATCAACATGATGTTTTAGAATAAGATAGTATGCAATTATGTTGCTGTGGTTACAAAAGGAACATAACCATGCAAATCATAGCCATTTATTTATGAAACATTAACCTCTAGTTGTAAGACTGTGAGGCCTCTGAAGAAAGCTTTAGAAAGGCTATGGAAGGACTGCAGTTTAGGCACTATGGGAATAAAAACTAGGAATGTTGCTAGCTTGGGAACTGAAAACACTGCTCAAGTATTTCCACTGCACACCAGGAGACACAAAGAAGAGTGTCTTCCAGGAGTAAGAATAGTAAAATCCAAACAAGATCCTGATTCTTCCCCTCAATAATATAGGTGTTGTGTTTAAAGGTTTGTATCGTATGTGCATGGATGGGTGTCTGTGATACTTCAGGATGTAAGTCAGTGGGAGAGCATTTTAGCTTTGCAATGCACAAGCCTCAAAATTAAATAAGAGCTTTGTGTTACAAAAATAAACATCTTCTGTCAATAGGAGACTCTTTAAACTTTTAGGATCAAATGTTTCAGTTTGCTTAGACATTTCTAGTTTGTGTTTCTCCATGTCTTTGGGCCCTATAACTGAGAGCTATGGAAGGTCTTAAAAGAGTTCAGTGTAGGCTGTGAGGTGAAAATAGAAGCCTATGATACAATTAAGTGACGATCCATTGAAGAGCTGCAGCAGAGTCATAGAGCACTTGTTGAGAATGTTAGGTCTCACTACGTGAATAATACTTTGTTATCTCCATCACATGAAAACCTCCTGTTCTTCATATCTACCACAGTATACAATTTAATGATGAAAAACTGATAAATGTTAGTTAGGATTTAGGAGTTGTTGCATGTAGAATAATGACCACATAGTTGTATTTGATTTTGTATAAAATGGAAGAGTCTTATACTATTTACATATATCTAATAGAAGAAAGTGGTTGAATATATTCATATAACATCTTGGTTTCTACCTTCATTAGGGAAAGAGGAAGTCAGTATTAATGAATGTTATATAATCTCAAGTATATGTTAAGGCATGCATAGTATGGAAAAAGAGGAAGAATTCTGAAGCATACACCTTCCAAAAGTTTCCAGCACTATATTATAGTAATCAGAGGCAGAAAAAACAAAATCTAACATGGAATGCATTCATGATTTTAACAATGGTTGTTCTTGGAGAAGGAATAAAAACGGGTAGTTGAATCCAAAGAACTGAAGTTAAGTGCTGCAACCAGGAAGACACAGAAGATGGAAAATGCAATGTAAATAGGAGGGCCATTCAAAAACTCCAGGATCTGGGGGAGGGATGTAAAGTTCAAGCAATGTAAAGATATGTTTTAGGAACTTCTGAGTAACTTGTTACATAGCTGTTCAAACAAATCTTATTCTTTAGGAATGCAGACTTAAGTGCAGGCTAAACCCTCCCTAACAGTTGTGGTTGGCACTGGTTAGATGACACAGTGCTGTATTCATTGAATTCTGAGGCTGAGTAAAGCAACTGTAGATTCCAAAGGCACTGAAATCTTACTCTCCCTTTCTTCTAACATTACTGTAGATTCAATTCTTTATGGTTTCAGGCAATTAAAAAAAAAAACAGAAAAAAAAGAAGCCGGGGAGAGGGCTTAGTGGGTACAAACACTTGGCCTGTATTTATGAGGATCTGGGGTTGATTCCTGGAAACCACACAAGGCTGGATGAGGTAGTGCATATCTACACTTCTAGCACTACATGAGAAGCAAAGACAAGAGACTCTCATAACAAGCTCTTTCTTGGTTGGTTTCCTGATGTACACAGTCTTTGAACAGAACCTCTGCATCAGTAAAAGTGGACAGTGAAGGCAAACATATAAGACCATCCTTTGACATTCACTTTTATACACAAGAACATAAATATAGCACTCATACACAATATATCATAGAGACAAACACATTAAAACCATTATAAAGCAGCATAGCAGAGTATGGCCTTATTTGGCATCAATGGGAGGGGAGGCCCTTGTTCCTGTGAAGGCTTGATGCCCCAGCACAGGGGAATGCTAGGGCAGTGAGGAGGGAGGGAGTGTGTGAGCACCCTCACAGAAGCAGGGGGTAGGGGAATGGGGTAGGGTATTTGCAGAGGGGAAACAGGGAAGGGGGTAACATTTGAAATGTAAATAAATAATATAATCAATAAAATTTTTATAAAAAAGAAAAAACACTATAACATAGATTGATAGAGGTGAGAAGTGGATAGACATACCAGCTGATGCTTGAAAAAATGTTATATCCTGTGTGAGTTGTCAACTTGAAAGACATAGAGGGTGTTAGCAAATATTGTGGGTTGCACACTGTTATGGATAACTTTTGTAGTAGTTTTACAACACTACTATAAAATGTGTTGTTATGTTTTCTTGTGGAAAATATGATTTTCTTGGTTGGTTTCCTCAAATCACAGAAGAGAAAATCAAATGAAGTAAAAGAATCAAAATAATTTTATTTCATTCAAGAAAGTCACAGAGACTTAAGTTTAAATTAAAGATTAAACATCCACACCACATAAATCTTGTGATAATGCATAACGCCAGCAATCATGACAGACGGCTTGCACTTTCTACTGCTGTGAGATTCAGTGAACCTGTTTTCTGCTAATCTTATCATCTTCACGTTGCATGAGTTGTTTCTAAGTCTAACAGAGTTATTCTATTCCAAGCTCTATATTCTGCCAGAAGAAGACTTCCTTGTGGTATGGAGGAAAGTCTGAAAGGAGCATAAACTATGTTACATCTCACTATACATTTATAACTTTTGAAGCAGATAACTTCATAAAATATAAAGTCGATTCATAATACAATATGGATGGTGAAGAACACATATCCTTTGATTCTCTGATTTGGCCATTGCTGGCAAACCTATGCAAGTGTAAATTGCTGTCTACATCAGAAGATGATGGATAGCCTGTAACCACTGATGGCGATGAGATCTCTTTGAAAGGAGATAAATTTTCCTAAAATGAATTTATGATGATCCTCACGATTGCATGAACATACTAAAAACTATTAAATTGCTAATTTGGCATGGATGAGTTATATTTTATTGTATGTAAAATATATCTTGGTTTGTTTATTTGTAGGTAGAGTCTTCTTGAGTATCCCAGATTAGCTTCAAGCTCACAGAGATCCTACTGTATGGACATCCTGAAAAAAAAAATAAAAGGATTAAAAAACATGCGACACCACATGCAGCTTTGCACGATATATCTAAAATAAATCTTCAAACATAATTTCCGTGTTCCATAAATCAGTCTTCGTGACATGTCCAGTCAAAGTTTAGTATTACAAATTCAAGACTCTTAACTTATTATTGAATTTTCACCACAACCAAACTGTGCCTGGTGTAAGCTATACAATGAATAACCATCTGCTAAGTGGTGTATATTAAATTAGGACTAGGAATCCAGGTGGCTTCAAGCTTCAGGTCAGTTCAGACTCTTATCCTTTTAACAATATTTTACTTTTCTATTTGTCAACAGTCACCAGTTTAGGAAAATAATTTATTCACAGTCTTGTTAAACTAGGGTTGTTGGTTGCCCATAGGCAACAATCCCAAACCCATGGCTGAGATTTTTGTGTGAAATATTTAATATGCAACCCTTGCTACCGACAGCATGGCAGTGGCGGACAGGTAAACCTATTCTCAGCTGGGCAGATTCTCTGATTCAGACCTCGGAAATCTCTCCACCTGGCTAGCTAAGTTCTGATGGTTCCAAATTCCTGTGGCTGGCTAGGGTGCCCTGCCACCATACCTTTCTCTGGAACTCAGTTGAATCGCAGCATGAAGGAAAACACCACACACTCTTAGTTTACAATCTACAGGTAACACAATCGCTGGGCGCAGAAACTAGCATCCTAATTGTGTAAGCTATTTAAGTTATAAATCCTCCTGTGGCACATCCCAGTGGATCTGCCACCTAAACCAAGAGCCTCACTACCTACATTGTGCCTCCATTCTCTCTCCTGTCCAAAAGAAAATATCTTTTCTCCTGCCTCCCCTCTTCCTCTCTGCGACTCAGAAGTCCCATCTACTCACCCAGTCATTGGTTCCTTGAAATCTTTATTCATTAGGGAGAGGTTATGCCACAGAGATTGCCAGCATATATAGAAGAATAAAAACAAGGTTCAATAAGAATAATTTTGTGTGGCATTAATTTTAATTACATACTATAATTTTTAATAAATGTATTTGCTTCAGTAAGTAATATACTAATATTGTATAGTAATGAAAAAATATCTGATAGCTAAGAGAAGAAAATATAAGATCTAATCTACAAAATCTGGTTGAAATTGATGCATGTATTGACTACAAAAATGAAAATTTCTTTTAGGCCAGTTTATTGAAATTGATTCACTTTGATTAATTGACTGTTTTCTGGGACAACTTAAAGTTGTTATAAGCATTAAGTATTATTGAATACTCTAGCCTTACTGTTTTACTCCAATACTGTCTTTTAAGAGGGAAAGACATTTTCCAGTTTTTATAGAATGCAGTGAGACATGCTTCTAAAGCAATATAAGCTTTTTTTTTTTAAATCCAGGTGTGCAAAGCCTATCTTCTCTGGCTGAATATATTAAATTGAGGCAAAGGAGAATTTACATAGTCTTTGCTCTTCCTTCTGTGATTCATTTTCTTGATTCCTTAAAAAAAAATCACAAAATCTGGCCAACAGCTGCTCATGCTGTGTAGGCATCCCATCTGACCTATATTTCCCCAGTAGAAGTTTTGTGGCAGATTTTACACTGTCATCACAATATTGAGTTGTCAATGACTAGGTCTAATGCTTGTGGTTAGCTACATCACAAAGACCACATAGATGGAAAGTTTAAAGCATTGCCTTGCTAGCTTAGATATCAGAAGTGGTTATACCACAGGAAGGCATATGCAAGAAGTGATGATTGACAATAAACTAATGCATAAGTACTAATTTCAGGATGTTAAAAGCAAAGGAGAATTTTAAATAGCTCATACTTTATGCTTTTTTAATTAGAAATTACAATTAGTGTGTGTGGTATGTGTGTGCGCATGTGTCTCTGTGTGTACATATGTGTGTGCACAAACATGAGTGTATTTGTTTGCTTGCTTGCTTGATCACACATGTATTTATACAATTATACATGTGGATGTCACAGAATTTCTTTCACAAATCATTTCTTTCTTTCCAATGCATGGGTTCCAGGGATTAAACAGGTTGTCAGACATGATGGTACAGACTTCTACTAACTAAGCTATCTTGCCAGATCTTATGTTAATTTTAAATATTAGAATTTTATGGTTGATGTTTATAACTATACTGATTATGTGGAAATAGGGTAAAAGAAAACACTTATTAATTTAGAGTAAGATCATCCTGGTTGTATTCTGACACTGCTATACATTGCCTTTGCTTATCAAGGAACATTTTAAGTTCTCACTCAGTTGAACAAGAAAATATCATCCTGAGTGAGGTAACCCAGTCACAAAAGAACACACACACGGTATGTACTCATGATAAGTGGATATTAGCCAAAAAGCTAGGAATACCCATGATACAACTCACAGACCATATGCACAAGAAGAGGGAAAACCACACTGTGAATGCTTTAGTCCTACTTAGAAGGGGGAGCAAAATAATCAAGGGAAGTAGAGGAGGGAGTGACCTGTGAGGAAGAGAGGAGGAGGGAAAAGGGGTGGCAGAATCAGGTGTGGGAGGAGACAAGGAGAAGTATTTGAACAGAGTTATGTAGCAGAGGGGATGGGGCACTGAGAGTAGCCACTAGAAAGTCCCAGATGCCAGGGATGCAAGAGGTTCCCAGGACCCAATGAGGATGACATTAGCTGAAATACCCAACAAAGGGGAGAAAGAACCTGTAGAGACCATATCCAGGCATGGCCCCTGGTTGAGGGATGGGGTCACCAAACCATCTCAAAAATATTATCCAAGAATTGCTCCTGTCTAAAGGAAATGCAGGGACAAAGAGTGAAGCAGAGACTGAAGGAAAGCCATCCAGAGGCTGCTCCACCTAGGGATCCATTCCACCTGCAGACACAATTGCAGATGCCAAGAAGTGCTTGCTGACAGGAGCCTGGTATAGCTGTCTCCTGAGAGACTCTACCAGAGCCTGACTAATACAGATGCAGATGCTTACAGCCAACCACCAGACTGTGCACAGGGACCCCAATGGTGGAGTTAGGTGAATGACTGAAGGAGCTGAAGGGATTTAAAATCCCAAAGGAAGAATAACAGTATCAACCAACCAGACCTCCCAGAGCTCCCAGGGACTAAACCACCAACCAAAGAGTACACATGATGGGACCAGTGGCTCCAGATGTATATGTAGCAGAGGATGGCCTTATCTAGCATCAATAGGAGGAGAGGACCTCAGTCCTGTGGAGGCTCAATGTGGTGGGGGAATCACCCTCACAGAAGCACAGGGGAGGGGGAAAGGAAATAGAGGGGAAATTGGGAAGGGTGATAACAATTTAAATGTAAATAAATACAATAACCAATAAAAAAATAAAAGTGGCTTCTCAAAAAAAAAAGAATTGAGAAAATTCTCACTTTTTAAAATATAGGGTACTTCATGTGATCTGGGCACACAATCCCTAGAATTATCATTTCAATGTTTAAACCACTCTTGTAAAGATCAAAAGCAACCTTGTAGCCAAATTATTCTAAAATTAATTGGACCTCCAAATCTGTTCTTATATTTTAAAATGAGTAGGAGAAACTACTCAATAAATCAATTTTTTTCTGCTGTATTTTTATGATACTAGAATGTATATTGAGCACAGAGATACCTGATAACATTTCTTTTTGTTTTCTAACAAACTTTGTGGACTTTTCCCCATGCAGGATCATAAGAAACTACAATCCATTTGTGATTATCTCCATGGATATCTCCAGTTAAATATCCATGTACATTAAGTTATTGTTAAAAGCCAACCATAGGTTTTATAGAGCTCAGTACAGTGAGGTGAGAGTGAGTACCTCAGAAGGCCCATGCTCAGGCATCCACCCATCCCGTGGTACCAGCCTCAGCCTTATGACCTGTCTAGTATAGAATAGAGTTTATTTAGGGGCATGGGAAGGGGAGTTGAAAAAGGAGAAGAGGCAGAGAAAGACGAGAGAGAGAGAGAGAGAGAGAGAGAGAGAGAGAGAGAGAGAGAGAGAGAGAGAGAGAGAGGAAACAACTATCTAGAACAGGTGGAGAGAGAGCAGGAGTGGAGGGGAGAGAGGGAGAAATGGGTTAGGGAGAGAAAAGGGCGACCATAGAGTCAGAAAGAGTAAGAGGGAGAGGGAGAGGCCAAATAGTCTCTTTTGTAACAAGGCAGGCCTACATGGCTATTGCCAGGTAACTGTTGTGCAGAGACTAGATTGAATGCCATCATCCCTCCATTTTTGGTTTAATTTAAAGAAGGAGAACCTAGAAAGAAGTGGTGGTTAAGCAGGAATAGTGTTGTGATCTTTAGCTGCTTCCTACCGACTTCAGGGTAACGCATTTCTGAGAAACCTAAGAAAATGGAGATGGGAATGGTAGTCAAGTCTTAAGAGAGTTGGCTGTTTTCTTGCTGTACAGGCTCTGTGGAACCATCTGTGGGTAAGAAGGAGAAGGTCCAGTAGAGTGTCTGTGTCTGTGAGAGTAGGCTGGGGCATCTGTGTTTTGCTTCTTTGGTGCTGTCCTTTTGAGTAAACGCCCGAACTTCGAAAAATGATTAAACACAAACATGTGTATTAGAGGCATAAGATAAAACTAATTAGGTTTGGGAGGAAAAACTTTCTCTTACATGTACATTTGAAATCCTTAAGTCCTGGTGATTGGGGTGAGAGGCGTCTCAATCCCAGGGAACAGATTGGCAGGTGTACTTACACAGGTGGAGTCGGCTTGGTCCATGAGAGGTAGATATGAGTATGATTCCTGGAGCTTATATGTTTATAAAAGAGATAAATATGTTAACAGCATGATAATATTTTTATTTATTTTTAGTAGGTATTTATTTCATTTACATTTCCAATGCTATCCCAAAATTCCCCCACCCGCTCCCCCACCCACCCACTCCCCCACCCACCCACTCCCACTTCTTGGTCCTGGCGTTCCCCTGTACTGAGGCAGATAAAGTTTGCACAACCAATGGGCCTCTCTTTCCACTGATGGCTGACTAGGCCATCTTCTGATATATATGCAGCTAGAGACACGAGCTCTGGGGGGTACTAGGTAGTTCATATTGTTGTTCCACCTAAAGGGTTGCAGATCCCTTTAGCTCCTTGGTTACTTTCTCTAGCTCCTCCATTGGGGGCACTGTGATCCATCCAATAGCTGACTGTGAGCATCCACTTCTGTGTTTGCTAGGCCCTGGCATAGTCTCACAAGAGACAGCTATATCAGGGTCCTTTCAGCAAAATATTGCTAGTGTATGCAATGGTGTCAGCATTTGGAGGCTGATTATGGGATAGATCCCCGGATATGGCAGTCACTAGATGATCCATCCTTTCATCTCAGCTCCAAACTGTGTCTCTGTAACTCCTTCCATGGGTGTTTTGTTCCCAATTCTAAGAAGGAGCAAAGTGTCCACACTTTGGTCTTCGTTCTTCTTGAGTTTCATGTGCTTAGCAAATTGTATCTAATATCTTGGTTATTCTAAGTTTCAGGACTAATATCCACTTATTAGTGAGTACATATTGTTTGAGTTCTTTTGTGATTGGGTTACCTCACTCAGGATGATGCCCTCCAGGTCAATCCATTTGCCTAGGAATTTCATAAATTCATTCTTTTTAATAGCTCCATTTTGTAAATGTACCACATTTTCTGTATCCATTCCACTGTTGAGGGGCATCTGGGTTCTTTCCAGCTTCTGGCTATTATAAATAAGGCTGCTATGAACATAGTGGAGCTTGTGTCCTTCTTACCGGTTGGGACATCTTCTGGATATATGCCCAGGAGAGAATATTCTTTAGCATGACCTGAGGTAAGATAAAAATCTTTCCTGGAGCAGAAGGAACAAAAAAGACCTTTTCCTTTTGTCTAGGAGACTGAACATATACAGATTTAGCATAATGAGAAACACCTTTAGTTTATATTTAATAGAAAACTAAAGGAAACTCATAAGTTTGATTACCTTGTGGATATAATAGTTGATCTTATAGTTTAGCCCCAGAAACACCTGAAGTCTATGGTTAAATTATAACCAAAGAAGACTTAACTTTATAACTATGATAGCATCGTGTAGATTTAGCACGATAAACACTTTAATTCTATAGTTAGAAGCTAACCAAAGGAAACTTATAATTTGAACTTGTGATTATCATAGTTAGACATTATAGTGGAATGTTTTATTAGAGCTAGTCTAATTTATAAAAACTCCATTTGTTAGGGCTTTGAATCTTTAAAGTCTCAATATAATAGTGGCATAACAAGGGGAAGAAATATAAACTCTTCAGTCGCTTGAAACTAAGTTTAGATAAGGAAGTACAGAAAGTTACATCTCTGAAAGGTTACATCTGAACTTATATATCCTTTATCATGAAGCCTGTGAGCAAGGCAAACCTGTCTGTCATATTGATAAGAGAACTGGTGGTCTTAACTAGTTAACAAATTGGCTAATGAGCTAATTACCTTGGGGTAAAGAACTGTTTTCTAGCTGTCAAGCTGTAGTTAGCTTAGTTGTCAATGTAATCAGAAATATGGGGAGAAATAATTTATAATCCAGATGTCATATATTAACTAAAATGACAGAGGTTGATCTATAGTCCACTACCTAAACAATTCTCCCGGGTTCCTGTGGTCTCCATCACAACTTGGGCAGAGGTTGTCAGACCCCGAAGATGAGAAGGCTCTCCTCTGGCGGTGGAACATAGGAGAGATGACTCACCTTATCTTAGGCAATAGAGACACTTAACTCTCCCAGTGTCTTGTTTGTCCACGGTTTAAGCTGAGCCCTGGTAGTGGGCAAGGCAATGGAGCAGTGTTTTTCAGTGGTTCTAGGTAGAGTCTTGTTGCTGTGCCCATATCTTCTTGGAGGATTAATGTGTGGGGGGGGGGGCAGGGGGGCAGGGTATTTAGGAGTCTCTGTCTGTCATAGTAAGATTAAATATTTTACTTTATATTTCCTGGATTTTTGACAAGACTAAGAGCCAGTATCTATTAATCATATCTGAGTTAAACAATTTTTGTTTGTTTTTAATTATTTGTCCTCAATTGTATCTAGCAAACAAAGAGGTTATACTATACCTTAATGACAGTAACAAAAACGAAGCTAGACATAACTTTAAGGCAGTGATCTTTCAGCTTTTTACTGTTGTAAATTGTAAAGCAATATTAAAATTGTTTACCAAGGCAGGATAGAAATCATATAAAAACCTTATCTAATTTGAAGTATCTTTGTGTCACATGTAATTTTATAGACATGCTTGCTTTTTCTCAAGAGCTCTGCCCAGCTCCAGGCTAGGCTCTGAAATCAGCTGCCACACTCAGCTCTGCCAATTGCCAGCTGGTGCTTTTCCCAAGAATGCCAAGAGCTGAGATTGCTCTCCCAAGCACTCACACCTAGGCTTGCCAAGCCTCTAACAACTGCTCCAGCTGTACCCTTTGTTTGCCCACCTTTGTTTCATGGATTGAAAACACTAGACAGTTTTAATATTTTAAAGCTAGCCAGATAAATCAATAGCTGGGAGAGGAATTTTCTGCCCTACTCTTATCAACTGATCTATTCCAGCCATTCGCCAGTGGTGGAGGCCACTGAGTTCAGCCCCCCAAGATCTTGCATGCCCAGTGCACCCTCCTGTTCTAAAACCTTCCCTGAATTCCCTTTCTCTAGTCCTTTTTTACTTCCTCCTGGGATCTGGAAGTCCCATTTTTTCCCCTTCACCAAGCACTTGGCTTCAACCCTTTTTTATTGACACAATCAAGAACCAATTAGGGAAACACTTCCCTTACATCTTTGGAAGCCTTAAGACAGGCTGTTCAAAAGTATGATGGCAGTGAAGTGGCAACTACCCATAACAAAGATGGCAGATAGTCATGAGATTGCCCTTAGCTAATATGGCACTGAAGCCATAGCTCCACCCGTGGGGAAAGTCACCTGGTTGTTATATCTTAGTTCCATGGAAAGGCAGAAATGTGTATCAGTGAGCTGGAACAACCCAGATGTTCCTCGGTGAAAGAATGAATACAGAAAGTGTGGCACATTTACACAACAGAGTACTACTTAGCTATTAAAAACAAAGATTCCCATTTACTTTGTGAATAGAAACACTGCTCAACATGTGAAGCTCTGAAACACAGGCCTGCTTATTAACTCATTTTTCTGTAGTAAAATTTAATTTTTCACAAATTATATTTCTAAAGAAATATAGTAAACATAGGTGTGCAACAATTTTAAAGTTTCAACTTTAGATGACTCAAGGAAATGTCAATAGTTATTTGATGCCATCACCAAAAATCTACATCCCTTAGTGAAACCCACCTTTGGTTTATAGGCAGTTAGTTCTTACCACTGGGTAAGGTCCAATTTCTCTCAAGGTCCCCAGTCAACAGGAAATGTCACTGGTCAATGTAATAAACCTCTCATCTTTTCTGTTTCTTACACATGTTTTGATTACTCATCCTTGAAGATTGGTTTCAATTTCTTGCAATAATTGCAATCCATCTACATCCCACTTGTTTAAATGGAGGCCATGCAAGCGCGCGCGTGCGCACACACACACACACACACACACACACACACACACACACACACACACTATTTTCTTTGTTTCTCTTTTTATTCAATGTTGACCATTGAAAACTGTCATGTTTGATATGGTACAAAAGTTAAAATGAGCTGTCACTCAAAATGCCTTCTCCTAATGTGGAGCAAAATGAACTACACCAAGACCGTGAATTTTCTGAGACCTAAGATGGATCCAATTGAGGGAGTGAAAAGAAGGAACACAATTTTATTAAAATAATTTAGAAACCTGTGTAGCAACAACAAATTGGTTTAATAGACTCATAGTGTCTATGCTCACCTTTGGAGTAGACGTTTACCATTTTCCTGACACTAAGATGCAGTCACATAAGACTTTCTGCATATTCCTGTACACATTATTCCTCATTGAAATAAGAAGGACATGACTATGGAATATATGTACATTCTTGTCATTAGGCAGTATTTATTTAAAAGCTTGTGTACTTTTTTTTTAAATTTTCACATGTCTGCACCTCAACTTGTGGTTAAGTCATGTAAATAGCACTGCAGTGACCGCTGCTGCCCTGTACATAGAATGTTTTCAAGTAAAGGGAATTCCAGTTGGTGAAGAATTGGGGGAGGGCAGATTAGTCCTGTAACAAACACTAACTGATGCAAATCAAATTCATTCTGGTGATGGTATTTAACATTTTAAATAAAACATTTGCTCTACATATGTTGTTGAGGGTGCTGTCTGAGAGATGTCTCCATTTGCATTCCCAAGCCTACCTCCATTCATCCTGTGAAGTGGCTTATTTATCATTTCCAGACAATAGTTCCCCTTCCCTTCCTTTCTTATGACAGGAATGAGTTTCTAGATTTACCACATTTCTGCTAGTAGAATGGATCTCTGAAGTCTAGAAAGATTTTTGCTTTTATCATTAACAGTTGCTAGGGTTCTTTGTGCTTTACCAAATTAAAAAACAAACAAAACCGAAGACCTAAAAATAATACTTAATCCCCTGTATGACTAATGCAGGTGCTAAAAACAAATTTGTTAGACATTACAATGCCATGTGGCTTTAGAATTTTTTTTGTAAACTGAATCTTTAAGGTGAAAATAATCATCATGCACTGTACAATAAACTGCAAATGTTCAGAAAAAAACAAAGAAATTTTTCCACTTTTTGGATTGCTGGCAAGAATTTTAAGTTTTATTTATTTTTTTCAAAGCTCCATTTAGCAGCCATACAGAGTTATTACCTAGTGAGTATTAGGGCCGAATTTAGTGTGTGAATTTGGAAGCTTTAAGACCAAGAGACATCCCAGTAGGGAGTCTGGAATTAGCAATGAACACATTTCCTTGTGAGTGAGAGGAGAAGTTATTAACTACCCCCACCAGTGTCCCAAATATAAATTAATAACCAGGAATGGCAGCAGCCAAGCCAGTTCACCAGATCATCCTGTGATGAACTGGGGACTGAGCTGAGGCAGTTCCTGAGAGGTGGGGAGAACAATTTGCCTAGACCTAGATTTCCCAGCAATGAGAAAGGGAAAGAAGGAGAGGGAAAGAGCATAGTCAAGGGAAAATACACTAGAATGAAGAGCCAGCAAGAAGGCCAATCATGGCTGTGATTACCTCTGTCCTCAAGGACACCAGAGGGTGACTACTAGCTCAACAGCCCTTTCTTAGGACCAGGGGCTGTTTTTACTGACCAGTGCAAGGGAAGCTTACCAATCTGCCAGTGTTTTGATGGAGAGCTCTAGCAATCCAATGGCTCGAAAGTCCATGTGGCATAGAAATATGAACCTGTGAGTTTGTAAATTCAAGTCACGACACAAAATGTTGTGTTGTTTTGATTTGTTTTGCTTTGTGTTTGGGTTTTGTTGCTTGTTTGTTTTCTGTTTTTTTGCCAAGGATATGTTTTATAGAGCCAGGAATGGTGTGGTGGGAGGAGGTAACTCAGTGGACAAATACTGAGGCATCTCTCCCCCCACTCTGCCATAGGTCAGCCATAAGACTGGTCTAGGTCTAGTATAGAATAGAATGTATTTTGGGGCATGGGAAGGGGAGTTGAGAAGGGAGTAAAGACAGAGAAAGAGAGGGGACACAGAAGGAGAGGGAGAGAGAGAGAGAGAGAGAGAGAGAAGAGGCCAGTCAGAACACATGGTGAGAGAGGGCAGAGGGGGGAAGAGGAGAGAGGGAGAAAGGGATGAGAGAGAGAGAAAAGGGACAAAGAGTCAGAGAGATTAGGAGAGAGGGGGAGAGGCCAAACAGTCCCTTTTATAGCAAGCCAGGCCTACCTGGCTGTTGCTAGGTAGCTGTTGGGTGGAGCCTAGAAGACTGCAACAGTTATGATTAACAAGAAATGTAATTTCAGAACCAAAACAAAGATAAAGTGAAAGTGATGGATAGCCTCAGTACCAAATCAGTGTAACGTGCAAGTAAATCGTTTCCCCACCACTGCACTTAGAACTTTTCCAATTAATCTAAATGTGCAACGAAGTTTAGAAAAGACTCTTTGAATCCAGGATATAATATGGAAGGAGTCTGGATGTGCATGTTTTAGATGAAGGGAGTTTAAATTATGCATAATTGTTCTATTACTTTAGAAAACAATGAAAAATGATGCCACTGATGTAGATTAATTAAACCAATGTGAACATCAGAATAAACCTGTGATGTGATCTGGTTTTGCTCAACACTGAACAACTGTGTTAATTTAATTCCATTTAGTGTTCTGAGTATAGGGGAAAGGTAAGACGTTGGTTCCTTGACCTGTTGCTGTAATAAAAACAGTCTGACAAAAGCAACTTAAGGGAGAGAATGTCTGTTCTGGGTCTCAGTTCAGGAAGCAGAGAAGGACTTTTGCTGATGCTCAGCTTGCTTTCTCTTAATGTATGCTGTCCACAAGACCCAGGAATTGATATTCCCCGTACTTAAGGAAGATGCTCCCATCTCCATTTGAATTAATCAACATAATTTCTCACAGGCACATCCAGAAACTAAACTAATCTAGAAAATCCTTGACATTACACAGAACCTTGTCTCCTAGACAAAAGACTGACAGAATAAAGATAGAGCAGAAACTGAGGGAACAGCCAACCAATGACTGCCCCAACTTGAGACACATCCCATGTTAGAGAGCCAAACTGTGACACAATTAATGCTAATCTGCTATGCTTACAGACAGGAGCCTTGTATAACTGTCTCCTGAGAGGCTTCATCCAGCAGACAATAGAAACAGATGCAGAGATTCAGAGCAAAACATCAGGCAGAGCGCAAGAGTTTTGTGGAAGAGTTGGAGATAGGACTAGGCTAGGAAGAGGGGTCAAGGATACTATAAGAAGACCCACAGACTCAAATAACCTTGGCCCATGGCTGTTCACAAGAGACTGAACCACCAACCAAAGTGTTGAAAATTGCATTAAAAATAACTGAGAATTTTGGGAGTCACTTATGTAGACTATCATATCATCTGAAAATTGTGATATCTTTAGTTCCTCTCTTCCAATTTGTATCCCTTTGATCTCTTTTTTGTTGTCTAATTGCTCTGGATAGAACTTCAAGTACTACCTTGAACAGGTAGGGAGAGAGTGGCAGCTTTGTCTTGTCCCTAATTTTAATGGGATTGCTTTGAGTTTCTCCCTATTTAGTTTGATATTGGCTATTGGTTTGCTGTATATTGCTTTTATTATATTTAGGTATGCACCTTGAATTTCTGATCTCTCCAATACGTTTAACATGAATGGATGTTGTATTTTGGGGAATCTATTGAGATGATCATGTGGTTGTTTAAATGTGAGGCTCCTAGGATCCAATGGGATTGACTTTAGCTATAATGTGCAGAGAATGAGGAGATAGAATCTTTGCAGACCACCTCCAGTAGATAGGCAAGGCCCCCTAGTTGAGGGATCTGGCCACCCACCCAACTCAAAGTTTGTTTTTTTTTTGTTTTTTTGTTTTTTTGGTTTTTTTTTAGCACAGAAATGTTCTTGTCCAAAGGAAGAACAGGAACATAAAATGGAACAGAGACTGAAGGAAGGGCCAACCAGGAGCGGCCCCACCTGGGAATACATCATGTCTGCAGACACTCAACACTGTTGCCGTAGTCAAGAGGTGCTCTCTGACAGGAACCAAGTGCTGCAGATTTTTGGGAGGTCTGGCCAGCAACTGACCAGTGCAGATGCAGATGCTTGGAGCCAACCATCACACTGAACTAAGGGGGCCTGGTGGGGGAGCTGGCAGAAAGAGCAGAGGAGCAGAGGGGGATTGTGGCCCATTGGAAGAACAACTGGCATCACTACCCAGTTCACCCAAAGTCTAGACCACCTACCAAGGAGTGTACCTGGAGGGATCCATGGCTCCACATATATATGTAGCAGAGAATGGTTTTGCCTGATAGCAGCTGGAGGAGAAGCCCTTGGTCCCTGGGGCTATTTGATGACCCAGAGTAAGGGGATGCTGAAGTGGTGGGGCAGGAGAGTGTAGGCAGGTTGGGGAGCACTCTCATACAGGCAAATGGGATAGGGAAAGCAGTAATGGACTAGGGGCTTGGTAGAGGGGTAACCAAGATCTGTATGATAAAAACTTCAAATCTCTGAAGAAAGAAATTAAAGAGGATCTCAGAAGATGGAAAGATCTCCCATGCTCATGGATTGGCAGGATCAACATTGTAAAAATGGCTATCTTGCCAAAAGCAATCTACAGATTCAATGCAATCCCCATCAAAATTCCAACTCAATTCTTCAATGAATTAGAAGGAGCAATTTGCAAATTCGTCTGGAATAACAAAAAACCTAGGATAGCAAAAAGTCTTCTCAAGGATAAAAGAACTTCTGGTGGAATCACCATGCCAGACCTAAAGCTTTACTACAGAGCAATTGTGATAAAAACTGCATGGTACTGGTATAGAGACAGACAAGTAGACCAATGGAATACAATTGAAGACCCAGAAATGAACCCACACACCTATGGTCACTTGATCTTCGACAAGGGAGCTAAAACCATCCAGTGGAAGAAAGACAGCATTTTCAACAATTGGTGCTGGCACAACTGGTTGTTATCATGTAGAAGAATGCGAATCGATCCATACTTATCTCCTTGTACTAAGGTCAAATCTAAGTGGATCAAGGAACTTCACATAAAACCAGAGACACTGAAACTTATAGAGGAGAAAGTGGGGAAAAGCCTTGAAGATATGGGCACAGGGGAAAAATTCCTGAATAGAACAGCAATGGCTTGTGCTGTAAGATCGAGAATTGACAAATGGGACCTAATGAAACTCCAAAGTTTCTGCAAGGCAAAAGACACCGTCAATAAGACAAAAAGACCACCAACAGTTTGGGAAAGGATCTTTACCTATCCTAAATCAGATAGGGGACTAATATCCAACATATATAAAGAACTCAAGAAGGTGGACTTCAGAAAATCAAATAACCCCATTAAAAAATGGGGCTCAGAACTGAACAAAGAATTCTCACCTGAGGAATACCGAATGGCAGAGAAGCACCTGAAAAAATGTTCAACATCCTTAATCATCAGGGAAATGCAAATCAAAACAACCCTGAGATTCCACCTCACACCAGTCAGAATGGCTAAGATCAAAAATTCAGGTGACAGCAGATGCTGGCGTGGATGTGGAGAAAGAGGAACACTCCTCCATTGTTGGTGGGATTGCAGGCTTGTACAACCACTCTGGAAATCAGTCTGGCGGTTCCTCAGAAAATTGGACATAGTACTACCGGAGGATCCAGCAATACCTCTCCTGGGCATATATCCAGAAGATGCCCCAACTGGTAAGAAGGACACATGCTCCACTATGTTCATAGCAGCCTTATTTATAATAGCCAGAAGCTGGAAAGAACCCAGATGTCCCTCAACAGAGGAATGGATACAGAAAATGTGGTACATCTACACAATGGAGTACTACTCAGCTATTAAAAAGAATGAATTTATGAAATTCCTAGGCAAATGGATGGACCTGGAGGGCATCATCCTGAGTGAGGTAACACATTCACAAAGGAACTCACACAATATGTACTCACTGATAAGTGGATATTAGCCCCAAACCTAGGATACCCAAGATATAAGATACAATTTCCTAAACACATGAAACTCAAGAAGAATGAAGACTGAAGTGTGGACACTATGCCCCTCCTTAGAATTGGGAAAAAAACACCCATGGAAGGAGTTACAAAGACAAAGTTTGGAGCTGAGATGAAAGGATGGTCCATGTAGAGACTGCCATATCCAGGGATCCACCCCATAATCAGCATCCAAACGCTGACACCATTGCATATACTAGCAAGATTTTATCGAAAGGACCCAGATGTAGCTGTCTCTTGTGAGACTATGCCGGGGCCTAGCAAACACAGAAGTGGATGCTCACAGTCAGCTAATGGATGGATCACAGGGCTCCCAATGGAGGAGCTAGAGAAAGTACCCAAGGAGCTAAAGGGATCTGCAACCCTATTGGTGGAACAACAATATGAACTAACCAATACCCCAGAGCTCTTGACTCTAGCTGCATATGTATCAAAAGATGGCCTAGTCGGCCATCACTGGAAAGAGAGGCCCATTGGACATGCAAACTTTATATGCCCCAGTACAGGGGAATGCCAGGGCCAAAAAGGGGGAGTGGGTGGGTAGGGGATTGGGGGTGGGTGGGTATGGGGGACTTTTGGTATAGCATTGGAAATGTAAATGAGCTAAATACCTAATAAAAAATGGAAAAAAAAGAAGTGGGATAACATGGGATGGGGAGTTGGTAGAGAGGGTAACTGGGAAGTGGGATATCATTTGAGATGAAAATGAATGGAATGATTAATAAAAAAAAATAAGAAAAAAAAACAGCCTGTCAAGTTGAACATTGCCTAACACAATTAGTTATTCTTTGCTACTGTGATAAAATGTCTGATGAAGCTATGGGAAGAAGGATTTCTTTGTTATAGTTGAAAAAGATACATTTCATCATGACAAATAAGGCTTGGTAGAAGAGCTAGAGTCAACTAGTCACAGGGCATCTGCAAACAGGAAGCAGAGAGGCATAAATGCTTGACTTATATTTTTTTCATTTATTGAGTCTGGGACTCCAGCCCATGGAATGATGTTTCCACCTCAATCAGTCTAATATAGGCAAACTCTTATATACATGCCCAGTGGTTTGTTGCTTAGATGATTTTACATCCCACCAAATTTATAACCTAGAATAGTTACCACAGCTATTATCTGTGCTGAGAATTGAACGAAATATTCCAACCAGCAGAGTTCAATAACATATTGCAGTCTTTATATGTGCAATGTTATCTTTGGTATGTACCCAATAAAAAGTATCTATAATAATTGAATGAGTTCCATTCTAAAAATAAAACAACAACAACAATATTTGTACCAATTTATAAGTAGCAAAGCCATTTACTTGACAAACTCTGACTTTTACCCACCTGTTCTTGTGAATCATGTAGTTTTGTAAGCATGTGGCCCACTAACCAATGACAACATCTGGGAATTGCTTATAAATATAAATTGGTGGGTCATATTTCTGTGGACTGATATAAATCCATGTTTTAATTTCATCTCCTGGTTTTTTACTTGTTTATCTAAATTTGAGATACATTGACATAAAGAATCTTATGGTTACAAGTCAGACAGTGTCCCACTTTCATCCAGTCTGAAGACAATGACTTTAAAGAAATTTATTTACCATGTTTTCTTATTTCCTTTTATATCGTGATATTAATGATTACCCATCAAGTAAACAAACTCGAAGTGTTCAATAAATGATTATTCATATACAAGGTAAAATCTAACAAGAACACTAGATTGTAGAGTACTATACATAAATTTTATTGCTATCCATTGATTATAGTCATTAGAAAACAATAAAAATCACTATACAATAAATACAAAGAAACTACCCCCAAAATATAAATATTTACACAATAATTTGTAGCATTAATGAAGGAAACAGAAATTGAATATTCTAATGTTAACATGACAGTGATATTAATTCTAATAGAAATTGATCTAAGATGATCTTCAACACCCTAGCAGATTGCATAGTCAAAGACTCAGGTGATTCTACTATGGAAGTTCAAATTCGAAGGTAATCTTACAGAACAAAAGTGGAGGTCTGGCAAATGAAAGATTTATTAAGATACTCTACAATGAGGATATCATTGTGTTGGGACAAATGTGTCAATATAAAAAAATATAAAATGCATGAAAAATATCTGTCTTATGTCAGAGGTGACACTGCAAAGTAGTAGCATGTTTTGCTTTAATTGGGAACACTGGAGATGGAAGAAGAAGGCACATAATGCTCTCATATTTCATCAGTTGCAGGGGAATGAGAGAGATTGTCTTCAAGACCTGAGGACAAATTAAAAAAAAAAAGGATTATCAAACCTAAGATATGTTTACAAATATTTACTAAAACAATATTAGAAAATAATACTTATTAAGGTCATGTTGTAATAAAGAAATTCCATGCTATATCTTTAGTCTGTATGGAATTTAGGTCTAGCACAAGAATCATTTCTCTGCTTGACATTTTTAAAGAGGTAAATGAAAGTACAAGCTTATTTCAAGTGTGGTTTTCTAAATGGCTAATAAACATATTTTGTGTGCTTAGCTTGTAAGTCATCAACAATATGCAGGTTTAAATTACAATGAGACAATTCTACACTCTTACCAGAAAGCTTACAATAGAAAAAGCTGAGCTGTCAAACACTAGTAAAAGTGCAGCTTTTGTTTTTGTTTTTTTTTTTTTTTGTTTTTTTGTTTTTTTGAGACAGGGTTTCTCTGTATAGCCCTGGCTGTCCTGGAGCTCACTTTGTAGACCAGGCTGACCTCGAACTCAGAAATCCGCCTGCCTCTGCCTCCTGAGTGCTGGGATTAAAGGCGTGTGCCACCACGCCCGGCTGGTCTGGTTTTTAATTGGTAGTAAGAACCCACATCTAAATGTGCTAGTAAATTTATCACATACAAAACAAAACAAGAGAAATATATTTTGTTAATATGATATTTAGAAAATTATTAAAACTGTAAAAATATTAAAGATATGTCTATATAGCTCTGCTGAAGGTAATTATTATTTGCTTGAGCAAATTTAAACTCAAAAGAAGGAAGTCTGTGAACTAAAACTATAGTTTTGGGTTTTTGCCAAACGTATGTTAAATTTTAGTAGCATTTTGGTGCTGTTTGAATTCAAACTGATTTAAAACATCATCTTAGTTTGTCTTTGTAATTGGCTTGAGCTGTGTGAAATTTGGTCAACGATTAAAATAGCGGGGTAATTGTAAAGTTGGAACAGTGTCTACTTTTTCTGTTTTGTTGTTTTCATTGCATTTATGTATTTGTTGGGGTCATGCACACAGAGGTTAGCGGAGAACTTATAGCAATATTTTGTTCTCTCCTACCACTGACTTGTTTATCTGAGGCACACTTTACTTACATACATTTAAATATATAATATTCATATATTATATATAAATTAAATTTATTAGATTGGCTTATAGGATGTGTTCTGGGTAGTCCAACAATGGCCCTCAAGCAGGAGAGGCCAAACTCTTAGTAGCTGCTCAGTCCAGGAGGCTGTCCCGAGAGCTGCTAACTTCAGTCTGTGTTGGCAGGCAGAAGAAGCTGGTTCTAATAGTAATGAGGAAATACAGTAGTGGCCGCCGCAAATTGGTAGAATTTGGGAGCAGAGTAAAAGCAACAGAAAGCAAAACCTTCAGGATCATTGCATCTGAGCTACCATCAGAAGGTGTGGCCCACCTTTGGAAGGGGCAGTGTTCCCAGGTCAAATCACATCCAGAAAAATCCCTCAAAGGAGTGCTTAGCAGCTTGCCGTTTTGTGGAGTCCAGATTCAGCCAAGTTGATTACCAAGATTTACCATCACTCATAGTTTCATATTTCAGTCTAGGCTGTCCTAGAACTTATGGCAAACTGCCTCCTTAGCCTCCTCGGTGCTAGAATAACAGACACGAGCCACCACACCCAGTAGTTTAGTCTACTGTAGAAAAGAAAGAAAAATGTGAAAACATCCCTTGTTAACTTGCTTCTTTGTTGTTTCAAAACACCACAAATACTCACCATTGCTACATAATTTTGGCCTGAATATGCAAAAAAAAAGAATAAAAAGTCCTTGAAAATTCCAAAGTTATGCACTGTACTGTGCCAAGACAACATTTCATATCCAAACTCATGTCCAGCTGCCACTTGTTATGTCTGCCATCCTCTCTCAGAACAACAATAACTAGAACAACAATAACTTACATTGAACACCTAAGAAGGGAGAAACACAATGACAGGAGTTGATTGTGTGATTTCCCACCTTTCAATGTCATTAACAACATGGAAATAGTTGTTTGGTTACAATGAACAAAAGCAGAGCAAAGGTCTTAATGTTTTTTCTAAAATGAAGGCTAAAGCTATCTGCTTTTATTAGATTTTCATGAGATATTCAGTCAGATGACATTTTTAGTCCATTTTTGGAATGTTGCTAATTCCAGATTTGCTTGTGTGGAATGCATGATTAGCAACATCCCTGAAAGGATAGGAAAAGTGCTTTTTACCCGTATGTTATTGTTAAAAGAGCAGCAGATGGTTCATTTGAGAATTTGCAATCCAGTAAGCTGAGGCACTCACCACTTCCTCCCTCAATAATTATTTATCAATGCCTTAGTATTGGAGACCAATAAACGTTGATTTATTATAAGACAATATTGAAGGTTGTTTTCTGTAAAAATATGACTGGTATTATCTTACTATGTTGTCAATGATGGGTGGTCTTCTACACTCGTCCTCTCTGTGATAGAGTTAGTATTTTTCAATCTGAGAGATTAAGCTTTATGTTTTTTCTTTCAAAATTCATCATTTATTTAATTTTTTTCAAAATATTTTTTATTTGGAACAGAAATGAAGTAGCGCCTAAGGGAAAAAGCAGTGCATGAAGATGAAGAGACCATGGTGCTCTGCTGCTTATTTGGCTACAGCTTAGTTTCTGATCCAGTTGGAGACTGTGGGGAGCGAGCTGTGGTAGACTCATTAAGGAGGATTACAGCAATCCAACTTGGAAAATGGGATATAGCTTCCTTGCCAGCTGGAGATGAAAGATACTTCTAGTTCTTATGGCAATCAAAGTTCAGAAACAGTAAACCAAACCAAAAGTGGAGTTCTGTTAGACTACTTTGCCCCTGGAAACTGGTAGACAAACGTTCCTTTTGCTGGAAAGCCTGCATCTTTTGATAGTTTACCAAATGATTTTCCCTTAGCAAATGTTAGCACATCACTTACTTTGCCCAGGTGAAGCTTGGTCCAGTTGACGTCCATCCGTATTTCTACAACCTCTTGGTCTGTTTGTTAGTAAAGTCTTCCAATCACATGAAGAGCACATATTTGTTCTAAAATGCTTCCTTTTGTCTTCTTCTTACATGCTGTACCTCAGTGTTTGACATTGCTTAAATAATTGGCTTTTAGAAGCACTTTATATCATATTAAATGTATACCATACATATATATGCCATATATATTTTCTAACAGTAGTTATCCTTTTTTAACATTGTTGAATTTTATTTTCTACTGCTTTATATTTGAGTTCTTGATGTCTGCTTTAAAAATCTATTTATTCATATTTATTTTATTTGAAGTATGATCATCTTTTTGTATGTATGTGCTTTTTGTGCATGCCTGATGTCTGTGATGGTCAGAAGAAAGCATTAGATATTCTAGAATGTTGGGACAAGCAGTTGTGAACCACCATGTGGGTGCTGAGACACAAACCACAGTTCTCTGTAAAAGCATCAAGTGCTCTTAACCATTTAGTTATCTCCCCATCCCATTCTTTTTGTGTTTATTTGAATTCTTTGCTCCAATATACTTTTCAATGTGATACAGCCCTTGAATATAAAGATAATATTAATTACAAATTATGAAGTGCCTTAATTTTATATAACAACCATATTGTAGTACTCCTTAACAAATTAATATGTGAATTACTTCATGTGTGCTTTTTGTGAGGAGAGATTCATAGACAAATTCCACTGAATCTCCTATGGTAACATTTGACCATTTCTTAAAACTATTTATTATTAATATGTTTGGATAAAGTCAACTTTTTACTGGAATTTTTTAGATTGTCTCTATTTAAGATGTTCACATAAAATTCAAAGGGTAACTGATAAAATTTATCAAGTTGATACTGTTAAAACAGGCTGACACATACAAAGCACTAGACATGTGTATATTAAATAAAATAGACCAATGACTGCTTTTTGTACTTTTAATACATAATCAATTCAAGCTTTTTATCCTGATTTATAAATATTCTTCACTATAATCATGAATAAAAATAAAAACATAATATTTAAGACATACTAGGCTTTGCATTATAAAAGTTGAGTAATATTAATATGATTTTAATTTTAATCTATTTTTAGTAAATGGACATTCAGTTTAAATTATCTTAGTGTTAAATCTAAACTTAGAGTCTCCTAATTAAATGAAATTTTTATTTCATTTTAGATCATATTGTTGTTAAATAAACATGTATAGCATGTCTCCTTATTATTATCACAGATCCTATCATTCTATGTCTCCTGGCTTTTTATCCAGCTTCATCTACACACCATCTTTGTACTTTTACTTTCAAACCATTTTACTTAAACAAAGTAACACATTGGTTATCTTTACTCAGCCTTGGATATCATTTCATTTAATATCCTTGTTTACAGGTACAGTGTTCATTATGCAGAAGAGGTGATCAAGCAAGTTTTCTCTACAGGGAGCAATCTTCTAAGATATTTAGAACTGCATGTAGTAGGGAAGGATGCCCATTATGAACAGAATGAATGACCACAGAGGGAAATCAACAGATCAATGTGCTTCCCACAAAGCAAGAGGAGCTGAGTACTGGAGGGGAAAAACCAACTTCTATTTATTTGTTTATTTATTCATTTGTTTTCATTTTTTTCACTTTACATTCCTGTATCAGTCCCCACTTTGCCTCTCAGTCAGCCCTTACACAGGGCTTCTCTATTCCTACCCCCTTCTCTATTTCCTTTCTCCTCTGAGAGGGAGAGTCCCAAAGTCCTCCTCCACTTGCACACCTTGGTATATATGGTGGTATATGTGGTACACTGTCTTATGCTTGCCCCCTTATCTTTCTTTCTTTATATATGCAAGAGGACTCACACACGAACACACAAATATGTGCATAATTCATTTATAGTCAGATAAAGAAAGAATCATATTTAACTCCTAATCAGTATGTATATAATTTAATTCACACACACACACACACGTGTGTATTCTTTTATAGTAAGTTAAAGAAAGTATCAGTATCATATTTAACGGTTAATCAATACATGCAGAATTTATTTCATAAGCCCCTTAAATAATTTTTCTTTCTTGTTAAATCTAAAATGAAGAATTTCATTAAGTATTGTTATAAGTAAATTTGTTTTATTCAGTGTAGGCTGAGTATATCAGCCACACCATGTTATAAATTATCAATGTTTATTCCTGTTTGGGTTATTCTCAGATGCAGCATGCAACCACTGAAGCATTCCATTAAAAGCCTTTCCCTGACCTAGGTGGGCATAATTCCATCAACATGATACCTCTAGATAGCTTTCCTCCCTAAAATAAAGGTAATAATCTTAAAGGGCCTCAAATTGCTTTAATTTAATAAAGTATGTGTGTATTGGAAATAAATGAGTGGTTTGAATGTGGCCAAATATTTTCCTTTAAGTGCCAAACTTGAATGAGGAAAAACTCAACTTCAAAGTCAAATTAGTAGATCCTAGATTAAAGAAAGAATGTGGTCTCAGATTAATATCTTTGAAAAGGAATGACAATTCTGTAGAAGGAGAATCAGAAGACTGACAACTATGTGTTGTCTGCTTTGTAAATTTAATGAGGAGGGGAGAGATCAAAGCATTGCCATACAGCTGGAATATAATTGAAATGAAACATCAGAGAAATACTCCAGAAGTTTCTGTCTTAAATGCCACCTACCACTGAACTAAGAACATATGTCATGAACTGTTAAGTATGGATCAACCAAGGTTTTCCTTGTCCTAAATGCAGCAATGTAAGTAGTGAAGGGTTATTCTGGCTCTGCTCATTATTAGAAGGTACTGTCCTTCATCCAAAGGAAAGCCAAGCAACAGGGGCATGAGGCAGCTAGGCCCATGGCAGCCACAGTCAGGAAGCAGAGAAAGGTAATGGGTGATGCTCAGCTTGTTTTCTCATTCTTTATTTCTTTTTTCTTTTATTGGACATTTTCTTGATTTACAGTTCAAATGTTTTCCCCTTTCCAGGTCTCCCGTCCAGAAGCCCCCTATCCCATTCCCCCTCCCCCTGCCTCTTTGATGGGAGCTCCCTGACTCACCCATCAACTCGTGCATTCACGCCCTGGCATTCCCTTACACTAGGGCATCAAACCACTTCAGGCCCAAGGGCTGCTTCTCCCACTGATATCCAACAAGACCATCCTCTGCCACAAATGCAGCAGGAGCCATGGGTCTCTCCATGTGTACTCTTTGGTTGGTGGTCCAGTCCCTGGGCATTCTGGCGGGGGGGGGGGTCTGGCCAGTGCACACTGTTGCTCCCCACATGAGGCTGCTCGACAACCCCAACTCATGGGATAGCGTTGTCTACTTCTGTGGCAAATTTTCCATCTTCAGTTAAACTGCTTTTGAACCACTCTGGTAGACACGCAAAAGATGTGTGTTTTCAAAGTGATTCCAGTCAAGTCGACAGTAAAGATTAGTCATCCTAGGTGTAAATATATTATACATTGCATGTTAATATTAAGTATTACAAATGTATAACACTTTCTCGATAAACAGGAGACATGGTAATATAAATATAGGCAGTTTCCTATCAGATACTCTATTTTCCTGACAGGGTTGGGGGAGTCACAAAGGAAAAGCTTCAGGTAGAGACAGAAAGAGGTGATGACCGAGGATCATAGCAGGTGATAATCCATAACTAGCATTTCAGCTTTAGGGTTCTGTTGCTCTCAGTCTGTCTGTGCTAATCGTCCTGGAGGTAACCTTTGCTGCTTCCATAAAAGTTCTCAATGGTCCACTCAATGTTCTCCCTAATAGAAACTCAAATGAGGATTCCTAAGTAAAAGGATATTATACATTTGCTATTTCTGTCTCTCTGTCTCTCTCTCTGTCTCTCTCTGTCTCTCTCTCTGTCTCTCTCTCTCTCTCTCTCTCTCTCTCTCTCTCTCTCTGTGTGTGTGTGTGTGTGTGTGTCTGTGTGTGTGTGTGTGTGTGTGTGTGTGTGTGTGTGTGTGTGTGTGACTAACTCTGCAATAAGCTGAAGCCTTCATTTTGACAAATCAAAGCAATGATTCTAGTCTGACTCTCTGTTTAGTCTACTACTAGTTTTTGGAGCAAGCGTTTCAGGAACATGTGTCAATTATTAGCCAGAAAACCACTGTGTGCCTGAATCATGGAGTCTTTAGGGATACTAGAGATACTAGTTACTGTAACTAATATCAATTGTGGTTCCATGTTCTGCCTTGCTGTTGGAATGTGTGAATGCGGCTCAGGCAGACAAAAGGCAGAGAGGTTTTAGGCTATGAATGTAGCCTAAGATGGGGGTCCTAGCCCAGGTGAGAAACAATGCAGGCATGGGCCAAAGCTGGGGTTCCCTAACTCCCAGATTTCCAGATGCTGGGAACTGCTGCCAGGAGTCCAGAATGGGGGCTGCAAGCTGGTGATGAGTGGGGACAATTGTGAGGGAATCCAGTTTAGCTCAGGAGTGAGTATCCTTGTAGGGAGTGTGGAGGAGCCTTCTGCTGGAGACTTAGGCAGGGTGGCTCTGTAAGATGAAGGGGAACCATAGTGGTTCTTGATGAGAGAGATAGTCCTTCCTTCTCCAAACTGTTTATTGATAGTGGAAAGTCACACACACATACACACACACACACACACACACACACACACACACACACACACACTCATTAGTATAATCTCTGTTCTCTGTGCTATGTGATTAGTGGTCACACTCCTCATGTGGGGTGTCATGGTCACGTGCTCCAGGACAGGAACGGGTCAGGGGTAGATGAAACACCTATCATTCTTTTTTTTTAATTAATTTTTTTAATTACGTATTTTCCTCAATTACATTTCCAATGCTAGCCCAAAAGTCCCCCATGCCCTCCCCCGCCACTCCCCTACCCACCCATTCCCACTTTTTGGCCCTGGCATTCCCCTGTACTGGGGCATATAAAGTTTGTGTGTCCGATGGGCCTCTCTTTCCAGTGATGGCCGACCAGGCCATCTTTTGATACATATGCAGCTAGAGTCAAGAGCTCCGGGGTACTGGTTAGTTCATATTGTTGTTCCACCTATAGGGTTGCAGATCCCTTTAGCTCCTTGGATACTTTCTCTAGCTCCTCCATTGGGGGCCCTGTGATCCATCCAATAGCTGACTGTGAGCATCCACTTATGTGTTTGCTAGATATGAGAATTTACTGGGGTTTCTGAGTCCACTCAACCTTCCCTGCTTTTGTCTGGTGACAAGGTTCCACTTGTCCCACAAACAATATTTTTCCATTAATTTATGTATTCACTATACAGGTCAATTGCAGATCCACTCTCCTCTCAGTCTCTCTCTCTCTTAGAGAGCTTTTCCCTATAACTCCCTCTCCTTTTCTTCTGAAACGCAAGAGGCACCCACTGGGTACCAGCCCATCCTATTGCCTTAAGTCACTACAGAACTAGGCACATCCTCTCCCAGTGAGGACAGACAAGGCAGCCCAGTTAGGGAAACTGGATCTTCAAGCAGGCAACAGAGTCAGGGACAGCTCTGGCTCCAGGGGAACCTACATGAAGATGAAGAAGCACCACAACTACTACATATGGGGCATGGGTTGGGGGGAAGGCATAGTTGGTCTAGCCCATGTATATGCTTTGGTTGTTTTCTCAGTCTCTGGAAATATAGGTCAGTTTATTCTCTTGGTCTTCTTGGGGAGTCTCTCTTCCTTCTGAGGCCCTCTCCCAATCCTTCTGCCAACCCTTCCATAAGACTTCATGAACTTCTGAATTTCATCTAATGTTTGGCTAAGGGTCTCTCTCTGTTTCAGCCAGTTGCTTGGTGAAACCTCTTAGAGGACAGTTATGTTATGCTCCTATCTGTAAGCATAACAGAGTATAATTAATAGTGCTATGGATAGATTCTTGCCCATGGGATGGGTCTCAAGGTGGGCCAGTCATTGGTTGGTCATTCCTCAGTCTCTGATCCATCTTTGTCCGTGCTGTTGAAGGCAGGAAAAAAAATTGGTCGAAAGTTTTCTGGGTAGGTTAGTGTCCTTCACTGGGAGTCCTGCCTGGTGACAGGAGGTGGACACTTCAGGTTTCTTATATACCCTACTGCTAGGAGTCTCAGTGATGCCATCCCCATAGACTCCTGAGAGCCTCCCTCACTCCCAGATTCAAGAGCTGCCCCCTCCTCCTCACCCTCTACCCGCAGTCTGCTGCCAATTTTCATTTGCTCTCCTGGCCCTCTTTCCCTGGCTCTCATATACCTGACCCCCCCTTCTCCTTCCCATTCCCTCTCCCACCTAGTTTTATTCCTCCACCCATCTCTTATGACTACTTTATTTCCCCTTCTAAGTTAGACTTAAGCGTCCTTCCTTGGGCCCTCCCTGCTAACGAGCTTTTTTTTGGTTCTGTAGATTGTATCCCGTACTTTATGGCTATTATCCAATTATCAGTGAGTACATATGATGCATGTCATTTTGGATCTTGGTTACCTCACTCAGGATGATATTTTCTAGTTTTACCCATTTGCCTGCAAACTTCATGATGTCCTTGTTTTTAATAGCTGACTAGTATTCCATTGTGTAAATGAAAATGTGTAAATCACATTTTCTTTATCCACTCTTTGGTGGAGGGACACATGAGCTGTTTCCAGTTTCTGGCTATTATGAATAATTTTAAAAAGATTTTACTGTAATACTCGTCACACACACACACACACACATATTGGGGAGCACAGAGTCCCCAATGAAGGAGCTAGAGAAAGTACCTAAGGAGCTGAGGAGGTTTGTGGCCCCATAGAAGGAACAACAATATGAACTAACCAGTACCCCCAGAACTCTCTGGGACTAAACCACCAACCAAAGAAAACACATGGTAGGACTCATGGCTGTAGCTGCATATGTAGCAGAGGATGGCCTTGTAGGATATCAATGGGAAGAGAGGCCCTTGGTCATGTGAAGGTCATATGCTCTAGTATAGGGGAATGCCAGGGTCAGGAAGTGGGAGTAGGTGGGTTGGTGAGCAGGAGTAGGAGGGAAATTATAGAGGGGTTTCAGAGAGGAAACTAGGAAAAGGGATAATATTTAAATTTAAATAAAGAAAATATCTAATTTTTAAAAGTGCTGTGATTACAGGCATTAGCCACCTAGTTTTCTGAAATGCTGGGGATAAAATCTAGACCTTCATGAATGCTAAGAAAACACTCCAGAAACTGAGCCCACCACCATTTACAAAGAGCAGAAGGAGCTGACATGCAAGCCCCTTTAGCAATAGATTAAGTTTATATGGGAAAGCAGAAACCAAATTAAAATTTCTATCACAGTTGAAGCAATAAAAATAAAACTGAAAACAGAATGTATAATGTATTGAATAATAAAAAGTGCTCTCTTGAAAGTTAGGGCAAGGTAGTAGCCATTGTACAAGCAGAAGAAGTTTTGAAATTTTAGGGTTTTTTTTTTAAACATAGTATGTCTGTTCCTATTTTAATATGTCCACATATAGGACATTCGTGAATATATATTTGCATATACTTAACAATTGCTTTTACCAGTTTGTTGACATTGACTTCTGCATGGCTCACAGTACCATAGCTCAGGCATAAAGGATGGTCTTCTGATGCATGGTTTCTCGTTAATGCCTTCTTGCCTTTATGGTCATTAAAGACCACCTCAGCATTGTGCTTGAGTGTCATTTTACTGTATTTGCTTGTTATTTTCCTCTGCATGTATGCACATGGTACAGCACATATGTGGCATCCCGACCACAGTTTATAGAAGTAGATTATCTCTTTCCACTATGCCCATCCCAGAGGTAAAATTCCAGTCCTCAGACTTGTCAGCAAGCACCACTTTTACCCACTTAACAGTATCACTGTTTTTTGGGGGAGGTGAAATTTTAAAGAAGTGGTCAAGATTGCTCCAAGAAAAGGTCACGTTTGCCCTAAGGCTAAAGTAGATGAAGGTGAGCAATGCATGCTTTCCAGGGGTAGATACTCCATGCAGGAAAAATTAAAATTCGTGGGAATGATGTATCCCCTGTATGTTCCACGTGCACATGGGCTGAATTGGGTGGAGCAGAATAAGAGAAATTCACGTCAGGAGACAAAATAATAAAAATAACATGAACCTGGTTAATTAGTGCAGTCTAACAACTGTATGAATTTTGGTCTTTGTGGTTGAGTAGCTGTGAGGTCATGAGTAGATAAATCTATGCTTTGAATTGAGGACAAAAGATCAATTTGCTTAAACATTGAGGCTGGATGGTAGAATCTTAGTGTATTTCATGAGAACAGCTAAGGAGAGATAAAGTGAAATGTGAATGCCATGCTCCCTTTTTACCTAAAATCTCAATATTACATGCCAGGGTATGACTTTATGATTTTTACAATAAGATATTGATATGAACAATGCTGTGTTTAATATTGCTAATCAAACTTTTCTTGCAAAAAGCTCTGTGAAATTCTCTGTATCACTTACATAGTGTATACTGCTTTCATAATTTAATTTGTTTTGTTTTTAAAGTAATAACGACTTCTCTTATTTCTCAGTGATTTCTCTTGGTTATTTCCTTAGAACAATGATAATGATGAAACTATCACAGATTTTAGCTAGAGAAAATACGCAATTGTTAAGAACCCTTTTGCTCTATCAGAGGACTGGAATGGAGATACAGGAAACTCACAACTGAACGTAATCCTAGTTACAGGGACTCCAGCTCCATTTTGGCCTCTGTGGTACTTTCTCAACAAAGTTCACTTGCAAGTGGGCATGTGCATGCAGACAATCACACATACACACTTAAATAACATAAAACTTTAAAAGGAACAGGAGGCTACCACAAGTTTGAAGACTTTCTGTCTACAGTTTTACCAGTCAGAACTCTGCCAGAAAAGAAGTAGCATTCTTAAAAGCGATTGAAAGGAGTCAAATTGAGAAGCCATTTATACATGTGAAGTAGGCTGGTAGGATGTCATCTAGGATATTGTAATACTCTGCTGTAGTGGCAGTGAGAACCCCCCCAAACCCCATTCTAAGTTGTTGAAACATAAGAACAGCAAAGCTTAATAACAAGAAAGAGGTGACAGAAGACTGTGCCCTTAATAGACATAAGCAGCTAATCCACAGGGATCAAGTCCTTTCATTTCATCTGTCAGTTTTCTGTTGGTACATCCATTAGTTCAAATGAGCCACTGGCAAGGAAACCAATCCCTGTAGTTCTCAGTCAGCTTCTAAGGGCAAGAGTAGAGTAGGAAAAGGTGGTGCTGGATATGGGGATCCATATAATACCTAGAATAAAGGGAGGTTCCAGACTGCACTTACCTCTTGTATTTCTGAATTTTCCCTGTGGGTCCTGGTTTTACTAATAGTTGTGAACGCCATTATAAGACAGCATTTGTTCCATGAGGTTCTACAAAATTTGTTATCTATGGGCACAAACATCTGGGGCGTTAGAGCAAGAACATGAAATATGTTATGAGATATTTCGATTTTTTATAAGTAAAAATATTATTTTCAGACTTACTGTTACATTGTTCCTTTTCACATAGAAGATGTTAATGTCTTGTGAGAAAAAATATAACACTCTGCATAACATTTTCACTATATCGTGCCGCATGCACTTGGATATTGTCATGATGCAGTTTTTTTAATCACAAATCATTATTTTCCATTTAGCATTTATATTGAAGACACATGCTGTACCATTTAAAATCTTTACTGTTTAGCAGGGACATTACAAATTTAAATAGGGTAAGGAAACGTGAGAGAAATTAAACACCCTTGAATAAACAAAAGGGTTTATGTAATTAAAATACTGGTTTTCCTGGCTCTTGTGCATACAGTTTGGTATTGTGGACATGTCTGACCGCTGATCCTTAAAACAATTCAATAAATCCATCAGCTTTTCATTTTGGTTTGAGAAAGGGTTGCTCTGTGTAATAATTGTTAATCTGGAATTAACAGTCTTCCTGCCTCAGTCTACCAAAGGCTGCAATCACAGGTGTGTGCCTCCAGGCCTGCTTCCTCCTACTTGGCAATTTTTTTGTGCATTCTACTGGTTCTGTTTCTCTAAAGATCCCTAACTACTACGATAAGGCCAGAATTGCTGAGTCTTTAAATGAATGTCAGGTCCATTAAAATGCAAACAATAGCTCCAAAGGGCAAAGCTTAACTCTGGCAGCACTGGATAGGTTACATATGTTATGCTTCATTAACATTTGTCTTCTTGGTTGCTGTTTCCAGTATCAGCCGTAGGATAGGTTTATAGTCACTCATTGGGCTTCGAATCTCTATTTCTTTGACAGTCAATGAAACATAGCCCTATTTTTTTTTCTATTCAGATGCCACACTAACTTCTGTTCAAGTCTTTCACCTACTTTGTGTGCAGATGTTGTGATGATATTTATGTTCCTAGCATTGTTTTATGCAATTCTTGTAATATTTCCTGCTTACAGAACTTCCATCAGCCATATGAATGGCAGATATTTTCTACTCTTGTGTGACTAAATTTTAAATTCTTGCTAGTCTCTTTTAATTGTAATCTAGTTTGTTGCCCTGTTTCCCCTCACTAACTAGTATTTTAGTGTCTAGGAATTAACATGAAGCTGAGGGGGACTTCTCAGTGGCAAACAAACATTGTGTAGGTGTGAGAATATGAGTTAGATCTCCAGAATTTATAGAAACAGATCATGGCAGTTTGCCCCTCTAATCCCAGCTATCCTACATTGAAATTGTAGGGAGAGACCAAATTTCTGGAAATTTACCTAGTAACTAGCATGGCATAGACAGTGAAAAACAAGAGGCCCTTTCACAAACCATATAGAAGGTGACAACTGAAACCCAAGGTTGTCTTCTGTCCCTAACATGTGAGCACATGGGTCACTTTACTTTTTTCTTACTCAACTAAGGATGTGGGGGTATGTTTTATTTTTATTTTCTATACTTACTTAAGTCTTCTGTACATATTGGATGAGTTTTTTCCTTTGTAAATGTTCTCACTCACTTACTCTCTCTCTCTCTCTCTCTCTCTCTCTCTCTCTCTCTCTACCTATCTATCTATGTGTGTGGGTGTCTGCATGTTTCTGAACAACTTATTTTTTTCCTGTGGGTATACTTGTGTATTTCAATGGGCCTTGTGAGGTTTCTTCCATCAGCATTGGGGTGTTAATTGGTGTTATCATTGTCTAGGTCTGTAGGTGAGCATATTTTTAATACTTCATGAATATTAATACTTTACTATTTCATGGGTTCAGGTTCCCTGTCATGCATAGAGGAGGCTATTTTGGAACATTTATCCTGAGCATCTGGGTTTTGCATTCCTTCTGCTCCTTCTTCAGTGATGGTCCCTCAGACTTAGGTGAACAAATTTATAGTGAATGTATCAACTAGCACTGGGCAATACATAGTTGTTCTTTGCAATTTGACCAATTGTAGAATTCTATGATAGTCTCCCTTTGCTGCAAAAGAAAGCATTTTTATTAGATATTTTCTTCATTTACATTTCAAATGGTATCCTGAAAGTCCCCTATACCCTCCCCCCACCCTGCTCCCCAACCCACCCACTCCCACTTTCTGGCCCTGGCATTCCCCTGTACTGGGCCTCTTTCCAATGAAGGCCTACCAGGCCTTCTTCTGCTACATGTGCAGCTAGAGACATGAGCTCTGGGGGGTACTGGTTAGTTCATATTGCTGTTCCTCCTATAGGGTTGCAGACCCCTTCAGCTCCTTGGGTACTTTCTCTAGCTCCTCCATTGGGAGTCATGTGTTCAATCTAATAGATGACTGTGAGAATCAACTTCTGTATTTGCCAGGCACTGGCATAGTCTCACAAGAGTGCTATATGAGGGTCCTTTCAGCAAAAAACATGTTGGCATATGCCATAGTGTCTGCGTTTGGTGGCTGATTATGGGATGGATCCCTGGGTGGGGTAGTTTCTGGATGGTCCATCCTTCCATCTCAGCTCCAAACTTTGTCTCTGTAACTCCTTCCATGGGTATTTTGTTCCCTATTCTAAGGAGGAATGAAGTATCCATACTTTGGACTACTCGGCTATTAAAAACAATAAATTTACGACATTCTTAGGCAAATGGATGGATATGGAGGGTATCATCCTGAGTGAGGTAATCCAATCATAAAAGAACTTACATGATATGTACTCACTGATAAGTGGATATTGGCCCAGAAACTTAGAATACCCAGGATACAATTTGCAAAACACATGAAAATCAAGAAGGAAGAAAGCAATTTTCTGATGAGAGATTTTATACTGTTTTAGGCATATGGAAGCAGAGAGAGGAAGAATTGGTTTTGTCCTGATACTTCTCCAAGAAGTCTTCTCCAAGAATCCAGCTTCCTTATCTAATTTCAATCTAATATCAATCAGTTGGTCAGCCCAGAATACACACACACACACACACACACACACACATAAAAACCACTAAATGGTTTCAGCAGGTTGATTTATATACATATGTGTGTGTCTATGTGCATACAGTTATAATAATTAAAGAAGAATAAGTCACAAATTTGTGAGGGAGTCTCACAGGTCACAGGAGGAACTGAAGGGGCAAGAGTAGGCAATGTACATGAACCAAGTATAGTGCTTAGGTATGAAGTTATAAGGATAAATAAAATAAAGTATATTTAATAATCACATATAGTATAATTATACATAATATAATATAATATGAAATAAATTATATTATATAAGTTATAAGGATAAATAAAGTAAATGCAAAAAATAAAGTGGAAGAAAATAACTAACTCCACAAAATTATTCTCTGACCTTACATGATACAGACCAATAATAATAATAATAATAATAATAATAATAATAATAATAACAATAATAATAGATACAACTGTCTGGCCTTGAACAATTATATTTATCCAAATGAAACACTTGCAGACATTTTTAACATGTGCATGTGGTATTTTTATTCATACATAATATTCTATATAATTCCAGAAAATGGATGTTTTTAATGTAAGGATCTCCACTTCTAGCTATGATTAAATGTTTCTCTCTTTTTCAATTTCAAGAAAATAATATTTTTGTTCTTCATGCTCACTGCCCTTTGAAATCTTTAAGAGCTTAGTGAGCATCATCTCTTCACGGATGTTGTTAAAGCATGTCCTACCTTTTAATCTCCCTTCATAAATATATCAGAATCAAGTCTTTAATCACTCTCACTATTTTTCTCTGAACCCTATCCAGTTTTTCTCCATAATTCTAAGATGGTGACCTTAGAAATGAGTTCTGTAATCCAGGTATGAGCTTGGCATAGTCCTGAAGACAGAACCTGTCATTTCCATACTTTATGACATAAGTATTTAACTAAAAGAGGGAACTCTGTTTGCTTCCAGCTGATGTTTAACGTTTTGGTACATCATGACTTTGACATATGCCTTCTTTCATCTCCTCTCTTTGACCTCTATGTCGCTGTTGCCTTTTGTGCCTTCCAACACTGTTTATGGGATGTCTACCTAAATGTTTTATCTCTGCCACCAAGCCCATCTTTGTATTTAATATAACAAACATAAAAAAAAGAAAGAAAGGAAAATAGTTGTAACCACCTTTATTGGTAAGTTATGAGTATTAATCTCAAATAAATAATAATGAGGACACTATTATTGTTTTATCTTATTCGTGGAGGAATCAACAGAAAATTGAGAAGCATCCTTCATCCCTACTTACTCATAAACATTTTATGGGCTTTTAAAAATAAGCTTAATGGAAAAACAGCTGTCTCATAAAAATATAGTCTTATTTGCTTGCTATTCATACTGCAATGGTTTCCTTTTGCTATTGGGCCATACTCCTAAAATTCTTAACATCTTGTACATAACCCAGGAAGCACCTCGAGAAAGGGATTTTGTGTCTCTGTGTTAATGTTACATCCCTAGGGAATAAGAAGGCGTATTGGCTGAGTCTTTCCTGACTTTCCAGTCTTGTATTTTTTTTTTCTTCTTAATCTTTAAGCTCTGGTTAAATTCACTTTCTACAGTTCATTAAACACTGCAGTTTCACCCAGTTTAGCAATTTTGTTATTCTGGCTGCTCTTCTAGTATGCATTTTATTCCTGTCACTCTCTAAGCTAGACATCTATTCATCCTTTTTTTTTTCCATTTGTATTAGGTATTTAGCTCATTTACATTTCCAATGCTATACCAAAAGTCCCCCATACCCACCCACCCCCACTCCCCTACCCACCCACTCCCCCTTTTTGGCCCTGGCGTTCCCCTGTACTGGGGCATATAAAGTTTGCAAGTCCAATGGGCCTCTCTTTCCAGTGATGGCCGACTAGGCCATCTTTTGATACATACGCAGCTAGAGTCAAGAGCTCCGGGGTACTGGTTAGTTCATAATGTTGTTCCACCTATAGGGTTGCAGATCCCTTTAGCTCCTTGGCTACTTTCTCTAGCTCCTCCATTGGGAGCCCTGTGATCCATCCATTAGCTGACTGTGAGCATCCACTTCTGTGTTTGCTAGGCCCGGGCATAGTCTCACAAGAGACAGCTACATCTGGGTCCTTTCAATAAAATCTTGCTAGTGTATGCAATGGTGTCAGTGAGAGTTCTATCAGACCTTCAAAGAAGATCTAATTCCAGTTCTGCACAAACTATTTCACAAAATAGAAGTAGAAGGTACTCTACCCAACTCATTTTATGAAGCCACTATTACTCTGATACCTAAACCACAGAAAGACCCAACAAAGATAGAGAACTTCAGACCAATTTCTCTTATGAATATCGATGCAAAAATCCTCAATAAAATTCTCACTAACCCAATCCAAGAACATATTAAAGCAATCATCCATCCTGACCAAGTAGGTTTTATTCCAGGGATGCAGGGATGGTTTAATATACGAAAATCCATCAATGTAAAACATCTATTCATCCTTACTCCAATTATTAGCTTTCCAGAGAAAACTTACAGTATACAGGAATCTTTATCATGTTGCAAATGATGACTATGTAAATGTCTTTCCAACTGTTTTCAAAGGCATCACTAGATCATAACATTGATCATGGTACGTTTTTTAAGCTGTCTGAACAAATTCTCCAAATTGATACTAATTTCTTTCCTTCTGCCGACACCCTCATGAAACATAGATGAAAGAAGTTTTACAAATTCTCCTAGACAAGGTTATTCATTAACTGTTTGCTTAATATAATTTAAATACTCCAATAAATGATGACTCTAAATGCCATTGATATATTTCCATTGAAACACACAAATTTTATTTTGTGTGTTTTCTCTGTGTTCTTAATATCCAGAAGTATTTAAAAATAAAAAAGATTTATTGATTATAAAAGTAAATCAACATATTATCAAGAGAAATGAACATTCTAATGTAGGGTTTACAAAAGTTACGACCTAAAGGTTACTTCCTTCATCAGTTACCTTCTGTTGCACATCAAATTATTACAAATTGAACCGCTTAAAAACATGTTTACTTTTGTAAAAGCTATCTCAGCTGGATTTTCTATTCAGAATTATACAGGACTGAGTTTCATTGGAAGTTTCAAAGGAATATTTCCAACTCCTTTACATTGCTTATAGAAGTCATCTCCCAGTGTTGATAAAGCTTAAGGCCCCCACTTATTTTTTTGTTGTGCGTTAGAATTCCTTTTCCACAAATCTCAGGTCTCTTGCGATTCTTTGAAGTTACATGTTACATGAATATTTTTGACATTCTCTCATATTTTATTAAGAAAATAAGCAGAGTCCCTGGAGTGAGTGTGTTGTCAATTGTGCATCTTGAAATTTCTGAGATGATTCCAGGAGTAGGTCCACTCTGCTTTTCTGGTTCAATTCATAAGAGGAAGGTCACAGGTCCTGTCCATATTAATGGGAGGACACTGAACATAGGAAGATAAAGATCATGAAGGAGGAAGAAGGAGACATTCACAACTGGAACTGTTACTATAGGAAATAATGACATTAATTTCTGATATAATTTTTTAAAATTCATTATTGACTATACCAGATTATGTAACAAGGGGCTATAGAATTAAAGAACTATAGAAGCAACCTAACCCCTGGGCCAGTCACAGTTGCTGTTAGGATTGCTTATTCAGTAGTCCTAGTAAAGAAAGACACAAACACACTTCATTTTTTCCCATGTGATTTTTATAGGATAGATAGAAGTAGATACTTTTAACAGTTTCACAAAAAACTCAGTTTCAATTTACTTTTAGTAAAATAATGGACTTCGATTTTATTGTTTTCATTTTCTTTTTGTAGTATTAATAATAGATTCAAGAATTCAATATCACGTTTTTGTTTTCACATAAGGAAAAGCTGTAGAAATGTTATATCTAGACCAAAGGAATACCGTCTTCATGGTCTTTATTACACTGGATTTTATGGTAAAATTAGCAAATCAGAAGAAATAAACTTTGGCAAGAGATGCCTGTTTTGTTCACTCTAAACTTAAATGAGAATTCTGATTTTACTCAGATCTCTGCTCCTTGTTTTTAATCCATGTTAAATGAGCAGAACTAATTATCCCATGACTGTTCAGATGTATTCAAAGTGTGGTTGGCTTTGTACCATCCTCTACATCTTGTTATATGTATTATTCTCAAACCTTAAAAAAATAGAAGAAAAAAATCAAAATAAAGTAAAAATCAAGAAAGTAGTATATCTTGACTCATTTAGAATTGAGAGAACAAGTCTCTCTTTCTCTTTGTGTGTGTGTGTGTGTGTGTATGTGTGTTTATGCATGTGTGTCTTGTTTTCTCTTTCACGCTCATTCTCTCCCTGCTTTTTTCTTCCCTTTCTCCATCAAGGTGTCCTTATTTATTTAGATCTAGGTAGCTTAGGAATCTTTAGTATCCAAGCTGGCCCCAAACAATAGCTTCAGTCTTGGCTAAGAGGTATTCAATGCTTATTAAAATCACATTTTAATAACTACTTTATTTTCCTGGAGAAACTATAGATCATAATTATCTATTATGTTCTCGACAGAACACATAATATTATTGTATGTACTGGGGATATGGCTTAGTTGGTAGAGCACCTAGCATGCATAAAATCCTGGATTCAAACCCCAGCTCCTTGTAAATCAGGCATAGTGGTAAACATTTGTTATCTCAGCACTTAGGGAAGAAGCAGAGGGTTAATGTTCACCATTGTCCTCAGCTATATACAAGTCCAGAGCAAGTCTTGAATGCAAGGCATCTTGTCTTAAGAAAACTCTAAACTGAATGTTTGGTCCTTTTTATTCTTTCTGTTTCTCTAAAAAAAAAAGTGTGTTATAAAAATCCTCATTTTGCTTTCCTGCACTTGAGCCAAGTAAATATTTGTACCTTATCAGAACTGGCAAGAGCAGGGACTATTTTGCAGTGAAACCAACCAACAAAGAGAAAACCACCATGATAATTCCAGCCACTCATATCAATAGAGTAAGAGTTTGTAATAAGAAATTTGAACTTGAAAATAATATGTTTTAAATCATCCTGCCTGAGCCTGTTAACATTCACCATGACTATTAGGTATTTGTGAAATTTTCATTGGCTGGAGTAAGTTGATAACAATGTGCTAATGAGCCTGTCTGTCGCCTGATAATGCTGTGCAGGTCAGCAGGTGAAAGAGCCCTTGCTTTCCAAAGCCCAGTTATCATGTGTGCTTCCCATGGTAGAGTTAGAAAGCAGTGTTTCATTTGCTGCTTTGCTTCTTTTGTCTTTTTTTCCCCTTCTTCTCAAGGTGTACTTCATCAGTTTTTATATCGATGAAAATAGACATTGGTCAGGAAGACCTGTTTAGGTTAACATTCTGTACTTCTACCCCTGGTGGCTGAGTGACTTCTGCTTAGTAACTTCTGTTTCAGCATGAGCGTTTTTATTTGGCTGAATTTGAGTTCCTAAAATGAACTGTATATCATGGAAGATGCCAGAACATGGATCATGCAAAGGTCCTTGCCTTGTGGTGAGTGACTTACAGAGCTTCTTTCCATAAAGGAAGAGCTGACTGTGGCATGAATTACTGTGGCACTTCAAATAATTCCTCTAAGGAAATTGCTTTAATGCACATCTCTGAGTGTACTATTCAATTCTTATAAAATTTCCAGCACAAGATGATTTCCTGCTCTGTGAAAAGAAGGCATTCCTGACTTATCACTAACAGTCCAGTTCTTCTGGGCATTGCATCTTCCCCGGTTCTATCTTATAAAATTTGATTGCTTCTCCTACTGAAATAGAAAACTGCTACTCTCATAAATTTTAAATCAGTGTTTGGATTAATAATGTATTTTGTTCCATTCCAGGCTTAAACAATGTGGTGCTATGAGATTCCTCCCCATCAAGAAATTAAACTGTCAAGCCAGACACTTAATTAAAAGATATATATATATATATATATATATATTTGTCATCAATGGTCTATTTTCTACCCCTATTTTCTCCAAGTCTCTCTTTCTTATTTATCCACTGTCCCTCTCCAACTGCATTTGCCACCACGTTAACAGCACTCAGAGTTGCACCCTGTTAGCACTGAAACCTCCTTTCAAAGCGTCGAATAGAAGGCTTCTGTTTAGGAAATCATTTGAAAAATGTCAGGAGCAAGACTTTGCCTGTCTCCCCAGTGCTCTGAGCGATGCCAGGTACCCTCACTGTGGTTCCCTAAGTGGACCACAGATTCAAGCACTGAACTGTAGACCCTTGTTTAGTATCCCCCACTGAAAGTCAGAGTAAACAGTAGAGATCAAAATGGCTTTTCTGAACTCACATTTCAGCATGTTGAGCCACCACTATGGAATGTTTGGGACTCTATTAATACAGAAGCTTTATAGCTTTAAAAGAAAGTATGCTTTCAGTACCAAAAAGGTGGCTGCTGTATTTTCAACGGGTGAAAATGGTAGAGAAATTTGGTCTAAGTTATCGCAAATGAGTGAATTATAAACTTTGTCATAAATAAGTAAGGGGCTATTTTATAAGCTTTAATTTGAGAATATATGCTTAGATATAACATTATAAACCACAGAGAAAGAAAGGCTAATGAACACACGAAAGTGCGTTTGTGAATCCATATGAAGTCTGTATGCTGTAGAAGACCTCACATTGATTATTTAGTTTGTCCTAGAAGCTTGAGTGACAAATGTGATAACATCATCAGTTTCACTGACTTGTTCAGCTAAAACTATAGTTTTGATTAAATCTATAACTACTCAAAAAGTTTCAGTAATGCACTTTATCAATGAAGAGTCTTAGCTTATGTTTTTTATTTTCTTTAATATTTCTCCCTTTTTTCCTTTCTCTCTCTCTCTCCCTCTCTTTCTTTCAAGACAGGGACCTGGGTGACTCAATGTAACCTTGTACTCATTGTGCAGCAGAGGATAACTTTGACTCCAGAACCTCTGGCCTGCACCTTGCAAATTCTGGGACACCATGCGTGTTCTATTTTGCATTGCAGCTTTCCCTTCAGGCATTCACTCCTGGGACTCATACTCCTAAGAAGACTGCACTTGTATAACCTCTATAACCTGTATAACCTTTAGTAGACTTAATATAAGCTGCAATGCACTACTCTGCTGAGCTTCTTTCCCTCACCCGTTTCTCTGGCTTCTTAATGGACAACCTCATGAACGCTTGGTCTATGGGCTCATAATGTCTAGTACAGAGGTTTGCTTTGAATCTCATCTGCTGAATCAATATTGGGTCCAAGTCAAGGATTATCCAGGATTTCAGGCGAGTAATTGACTGAGAAGGAAATAGAGTCCTAATCTTCACTTTATCCCTCTTTCATTGCACAGTCACGCTGGCCACCCTCGAGCAGACATACATTCCTAAACCCAGCAATAGCAGAGACTCAAACCAGGCATCAGAATAGGGTAAACATCCATATATGAACACTGTGTAAAAGAGTTGCAAGTTACATACTAAAAATATTTAAAAATTATCTTTTAGAGTTTATTGAAGTGGACAAATTAATGAAAATAATAAGGGTTGGAAGATCATGTTTAGAGTAAAATGCTTGATAATGAAGCATTAAGACCTGAGTTTAGATGTCTAACACCCATATAAAAGCCAGGTACGGTTTATCTGTAACCCCAACTAACCCCAACACTCAGCATACACTTTAGCCAAAACAGTAAGCTCCAGCTTCAGTGAGATCCTTTATCAAATAACTAGATAGATAAATAGATAGATAGGTGATAGATAGATAGATGATAGATAGATAGATAGATAGATAGATAGATAGATAGATAGATAGACAGACAGATAGAAGTTAAAGTGAACAACAATATAGAAATATTCAGATCTAACTCTGGTCTCTAAACACATATATATAGGCTAGTTCATTTGGGTGGCACATGAATATAGCACACACACACACACACACACACACAAACACATTTAAAAACAATAATGTGTTGACAGAATAAATAAAAAGTTTAGTTACAATAGAATGAATGTATAAGCCCTTTTCCTAACCTATGATCTGAGTTATGTACGTCATATGAATGAAGCTGAAAGCCCTTGTAACTGACTTTAGAAGAGAGTGCTGAACTGGGATTGAGTCATTGCTTAAGAAAAGAAACATGATAGGAAAAAGGACGTGACATTTTGTGGTACATTCCTTAAATTCTCATGCCAAAATTTTTAATTGCTCATTCTGTACTGTTAGACATCATGCTCACTCTGTCTACGTCTGAGGCACAGAGAAGAGCACACAGTGAACCAGTCTATAACATTTCAACCCAGAAACCTAAATGTCAAAATGGCATATGTGGCTGGGGAAATGAGTCAGCACACAGTTGGAAATGTAGATGGAGTCTTTACCCAAAACACTGAATGGGAAATCATCTTTCTTCTCTCATGTGGAGGAACAAAAGCTCAGTGCCCAGATTCATTGTATCTTACAGTACCACACAATCTTGGCTACTCTAGAATGTGTTCAATTTGAGCAAAAAGACAAATCAAAAAATCATATATCTTGTCTCGGTGTTAGAGAACAGGCAGGCAGTTATGAACCCACTATTGATTTATTTGCTTTCTAAAATGCACACAGGTTTTTCCACAGGAGAAGTGGCTGTAGATCTTCCTTTGTATGCTGTACCCTATTTGTTTATCTTAGTAGTTAATGTTTGCTCTTTCTGCAGTTCCATGTTTCTCTGTGTTTAATGTGCTCCACTGACTCACCGTTACCAGATCTTTTTCAGTTTTATTTGAATTTTTTTTCTTCCAACAAGACTCATTTCCCTTCAATGCTCCACCCAGATGAGAATGTCCAGCTGATCATGTCACCTGAAGCAGACAGAAGACAATTCACTTGTCTTTGTGCAACACTTCTCCATGCAGGGTTAATGGTATCAGACATTCCAATGAGGCTACTCAGATAGAAATGCAAGTTAGTTTGGGCTGGAATGGCAAAGCTAGGAATGCTGTCTTATTATTAATCACAAAATGTACATCCTGTTTCAGAGTCTTCTTTTTGAACATGTGTGTGTGTTCACTCACATTAATTTCCTATTTCCTTTCCAATTGAAATAAAATGGCTGACATCAGAGACATCAGGGGCTACTAGCTGGAGGAAGACAGTGGAAACTAATCCACATTTCTTTCTCCATCATTTATTTTTGGTGTGTCAAATTTTATGTAATAGAAGGAAAGTACCTGTGTATAAGTTCCATCTACGAATCTCTGAATTCACTCTTCATCAAACATAACCTTTCATATAAGTTAACAAATCAACATGTAAACTCAGTGTGCACATTCATTTATTGTTACTTTCAAAATAACCATGGTTTATAAATCCTTACCAGATTTACATTTTTGGCTGCAGAGAGCCAGTTGGAATGTCTAGCCTCAGAAAGTCACATTTTCTTCAGTTATTTCTATCTCATGTATTTAACCCACAAACTGAATGTAGTTGAAAACAGCAGCAAGTCTGTTTCAAATTAGATGATACACTTGGGATCTTAACAAAGATTGTAGAAATATTTCAGAGACAGAATACACTACTTAGAAGTACAAAATCAGAAGCACTCTAGCAGGAGTTACCTTGAACTTCCAGATATCATTTTTTAAGAGAAAGAAAATATCTAATAAAAAAGAGAAGCTTATAAATATTCAAAAGTCTTAGTTAAAAACACACTCAAATGAATTTAAAATCAAAATGTCATATTTAATTTATAAATGTATTTGTGAATGATAAACAAGAATATTTTCTTATAATTTCTAAAGATCTGATTCATTTTATACCTGATGGAATATTCACTATACATTTTAATGTGTATATGCAAGCCCAACTAAAAATAATAAATTTAAAATAAATTTTTCTGAAAAATGAAAAGGAAGTAGAAAGTTAAGGAATCTGTTAATATAATTCTCTGTGATGTGCCAGTCATCTACTTTAGAAGAGTTAAAGTTTAATTGGGCCTGGTCCTCCCAAAGCAAAAAACATCAGAGAGTTCTCCATGTTTCAGAATAAAAGAATCAAAACCAAAAGTAGTGGATCATACCTATCTTGAATAATAGAGGAACAACACTAGAATTGGAGACTCAGAGACCTAAGGCATATTAATAAAAGAACATCACCATAAACTCCCTTAACCTGTTAACCATCTTCATATAGTTTCTTGTATCAATTTTAAAAAGGGGGGTTGGGGATATAGGGCTGGCTAGTCTTTGCAAGTTTCTGTCAGTTTGCACCCATGTTGCTCTAGGAAACAAGCCAAGGGAACATGCATTTGTGTAATGGAATGTGGATTTTTTTCCTTTCCTCCTCTGTGGCTTCTTTGTGTAGATGTTGGCCACCACTGCCCATAAGTGAAATATCACAAATGCAATACTATTAATGATATATACATAAATCACATTCTTTTGACTGAACCAATGTATTACATGTGTGATGGGAAGACTCCTGTTGGCTATTTGGAAGCAATCCAGAAGTCTTTGTTGCTTATGGTGGATCATCTAAGTTTATCTTCTTAACGTTTATTATTTTTAAAGGTATTCCAACCATACATATAATTCCCCTCACAAGGTATGTTCTCCATTATATACTGTAATAGTTATTTTTGTTGGATCCTGTGTATTTCATATGGATGGACGGCTTGACTATATTAAAGAGGTTGGCAGGTAACTAAATCCATAGAATTGTACTTTCTTCTATATAAAAATTTGTTCTGTGACCTGGTTTCTGCATATTACAAACAGACATGAACTGCATTTTTTTAGAAGTCAGATAATCTAGGAATTCTGCAAAATGTCTAAAACCAGAAATGTTTTGGCAGTTAATAATTCCCATATGCTTTGATAACATGTTTACAATTGCCTTAAGGGTTATAAAGTGACATTTTTGAGACTCTACATAGCAGTGAAATAATGAAGCAAAGAAAAAAATCCTGACACAAACTATTTTCTAGTCTAGAAATATTTTAATTGAGCAATGAATAATTTGTTACTAAAATACATATTTGTAGAACAGGAAAGAGAAGACTATTCTTGAATAATACTTAGAGCAAATAAGAAAATCAACAGGAAAAAGCCAAACTCTGCAAGGTTAAATGCCTAACTTTAAAATACATTGTATTTGTCCCTTTGGCTAAGAATTTTCACAGTGTTTCCATGAATGCTAATGTCTAATTTTTATTAAGTATTTATTTTGTCTGATAAGAATTTACAAAATGCTACATAAGAATACAAAAAAATATCAACTTAATTGAGTAGTAACTGGGTTATTTTTGTGTTTGTTTTGTTTTTTTTAAGTGGATCCTGGAGAAACAACTAAGCCTCTAAGGTGCTTGTACCAAAAGCACAAGGACTTGAGTTTGAATCCCATAAACAAATCTGGGCCAAACAGTGAGTGCCTGTAATCCCAGCACTAGGGAGGTGGACATAGGAGGATCCTGCCTCTTCCCGGCCAACGAGTCTAGCACCAGGTTCAGTAAGAGACTGTGTCAAATATAAAGTAGATAGCAGCTGGGGAAAATATACAATGTAAACATTTGGACCACATTCACATAGACATATATGCATGCTCACACAAATATTTTCTCTTATTACTCGATCCATGCATACTTCAATATACACAAGAACCTTGAGGGTGTTGATATGGATGAGAGGGGGAAGTATGGTTGAATTGGAGGAGAAGCATGGGAAATTATATATATGATGTCATGTATAAAGTGATACATACATATATATATATATATATATATATGTATATATATATATACATACATACACACAAACACACACACACACATATATATATGATGTGAGGGAAGATCAATTTTTAATAAAAGGAGGGGAGAAGTTCAGGACCAAAAGAAGTATGTGCTGTAGCCTGCTCTACCAGTGAGTAGAATCTTCCAGAGCAGCTACTATGTTCCAGGAGGAATAAAAATATGTGAATTTGAGAGAGACAGAGACAGAGACAGAGAGATAGAGATAGAGAGACACAGAGACACAGAGAGACAGAGATAGAAACACAGAGAGACACAGGGAGAGACAGAGGAAAAAGACACACAGAGAGACTATTAGCATTAGTACAACCACACACTGCATCCAGCTTTTCTTTTTTCTCTTCTCTTCTCTTCTCTTCTCTTCTCTTCTCTTCTCTTCTCTTCTCTTCTTTTCTTTTCTGTAAAACTTGTCTAAGAAAATACTTGAGAGAGTGTTCCCTCTGTATTATGAGTCTAGCATACTTAGCTATAAATTCACACTGAATATAATGTATTCTAAAGATCATATTAAAAGATATTATTGCTTTTCTAATTGTCTTGTAGTAGATATAAACTCAGGAAAACAGGGTAAAGAAAAAATAACAAAACTTACATAATAAATGATGATGCCACATGAATTTGAGAATAAATTTTCTAAGATTATATTGCCACAAAAATAGTCATGAGTGACTTTTATATAAAGAGCAAAACTGAAATTTCACAAATTCCATAGCTATAACTATTTTGTGCTAACCGGCTTAGGGTTAATCTAGATGGTCTGTGCCTAACACTAATTTATGGAGTCTTTTAGAAATTTTTTTCACTTCAGTATAGTTGTCATATAAAATATACGTCAGTGTATCAAAACAATGGCATATAATGCTGTAAAAAGGTTGATGCTTTCAAAAACTGCTCAGCTATAAAATGGAGAAAATGTCTTCTTAAAGACTAATGTGGCATAATTAGGTGAATATTACATGACTGTATAAATGGTATGATGTTGTGGCTGTAAACCTGTAGAAGTGAGAAATTATCACAGACAAAATTTCTTGGAATCTTTAAGGATGTCCAGAATTTGTCTTAAATGAAACAAAATTACAAAGAACAAAAGGAATGTTCTCTGAAAGAGATGTCAGAAAATAAATTAGTCCATATGAATTTATTAGACATTTTAGAAAGACCTAGAAGAATATACATGTGCATATTTAGTACGGGGCTACCAGGGCAGCACAGAGATACTGTATAAAAATAAAATTAAAAAATCAAAATGAAAAAGAAAGAAAAGTGAATAGATGTATGAATTCACATTTAGAGTGGGTTTCCATGATTTTTTTTTTCTGAGCAGGACATACTGTCTAGGAAATTTTCTGTCTGAAGTACTCTGGATAGGAGGAAGAAAACCAAACTTCAAAGGAGATACTTTGAACCATATTATAAAATATGACTCTAAACAAATCTACCTCTAGGTAGATTGTTGCCACTTAGTAAATATGTGTGTTTGTATGCATGTATGTATTTATGCATATGTGTGTGATCTTGAAGAATAAAGAACAATCACAACAATTGTCTAGTCAGTGATTGAAACTGTACATCAGTGACAGCCTGTTCATCAGGCCTCAAAGTGCCGCAGACCCTCTTGGTCCCTCGTCTGCATGGAATGAGTCTCTGGTGCAGGTGGGCAAGGAGTCGGCGGGAATTGACAGACAGACTCAACACAAGGGAGTGTGGATCTGAATGTAATTTGTCAAATCGTGTGAGGAGCGGGTGTGGCGGTAATTCCAAGAAGGCGCCAGGGACTGCAGCTAAGTTGTATGACTTGCACCTGACTTCCTCATATAAGCCACAAACATCTTGAGAGCTGAGCAGGTGTACCAGGATACCGGTGAATCCATTTTGGTGGAGATATGCCCCTGCTGCCCTGATTAGCTGAAGCTGTGTACCTGGTGAGGTGATGTGGCCTGCTGTGAGTGGATGAGGGCTAAGAGTATAAAAGAGTGAGAGGCCCAGGGTTCGGGAGAGATATAAACGAGGGAGATATAAACAAGGGAGATATAAACAAGAAGAAACAGGACTGAATAAACGTGTGCAGAAGGATCCTGTTGCAGAGTCGTTCTTCCTGGCCAGTTGGGCGCGAGCAAGAAAATCGAGCATCAAACTTTTTATAGAGAAGGATATAGGGAAGTTGGGTGACACACCCGCAAGGTACAAAGAGGTTACTGGATTCTTACACAAAACAGAGGAATGCAAACATGGAAGAACTGGCAGGAACCAACTGGGGTAAAATTCAATGTTAACAATGGGATCAAAAACAGCTCCACCTAAGATACACTTAATCTTAGAAGCCAGGGGCAAGGGCTTCATGCCCTTGCCATAGTTCCTACTCTAGTCTATTGTATAGTCCACCTTTCCCCTAAGCCATTGTAAATACTTGTGTATGGGTGTAACTCAGCTACTTAGTTCTAAATATCTACTCTGGTTCCTCTTTAGGTCACCAACTTCCTTCTTTCTAGATAATGATAAATTCCTGCGTAGGGCAGTGACTTAGCTATCCATGCCCAAGGTCGGATCAAGGACTGCCTAGAATCTAACTTAGCTATATGTCAAAATATCAATCCTTAGGAGCACTTGTAATAAAGCAATATTAAGGGAAAGCACACAGATCCATTTGCCAACTAAAGCAAGGACATTGGAGCATTCTTTATACAGGATGCCACGATTCCAGGAGACTGAGTTTCCGTGAACTTTTCGCCTCAGGTCAGCACCCAGGTTTTTGGGGCCTGTTGCGCTTGTCACTACCTGAGTGGATGTAGCAGCAAAGTTTCAAATATTTCCTTTTTTCCTATTAATCATTCCATTCGGCAATATCTCAAATGAAATCCACTTCCCAGGTTACTCCTCCTCAAACTCCCCATCCCACATGTGCCCTCCCCCTTCTCCTCTGAGTGCTCTATGAGGGTGCTCCTCCACTCAGCCACCCTCCAAAATGCGCTCTAAAGTTTTCCACAGTGAATATTTATGTATTATCCTCATATTGAAAGAAAATAAAACTTGAGACCTGTGATTCATATAGTTTATGTCAAATAGCCCAAAGAGTTGTTTGTGAGCTTTGAAATCTGGGGCTGAGAGCATAGCAGAACAGGCCAGGACATGGCCGGTTAGGCCTGTCATTAAGACATTCTTGAGGCTGCTTGGCCATGAAGATAAAGAGAATGACATGTCTGGACTGGCCCGTTGTCTCCCTATCTCCCGCCCTTCTGACCTAAGTTAAATGTTATCTGCATGTACAGTCTGCTGATGTTTAAATGGACCAATCATGTGAAACCGCACCAATTCCTCCCCCAGCCCCAGCCCCTTTTCTATAAAAACCCCTAGCTTCCAAGCCTCATGGTCGAATCAACTGTCTCCTACATGAGATACGTTTCGACCCGGAGCTCAGACATTAAACTACCTCATGTTTTTACATCAAGACGGTCTGTTTGTTCGTGATTCTTGGGTGCACGCCGAATCAGGAACAGAGTGGGGGGTTCCCCACTAGGTTCTTCCAATATCAGTTCTCACAAAATGCCAGTAACTGAGTTTAAAGAAGTAGTCAATTTATCAATTTTTCCAATTACAGAATCTAATGTGTATTCTATTTGAATGCTAAATTAACTTGGATTACTACAATTTAATATTATTTAGAAATTATTGGGGAGTTAATAAAAAGCTACCTTGTGAAACTAAGCATATCCTTTATCTCTAAAGAGATAATTAAGGCTGAGCTTGGAAGCTATGCTACCTGAAAGCCTTTTTAAAACATGCAGGCTCCATACTTTTTTCCTTTGGAAAGTTCTTTGGGAGCAACTGCTCAGTAAGTAAGGTCCTGGTGAATGAGCCTCATTATCACTGGTTGTGCTCTTTCCTGACTTCTCTGCCTTTATTACAGGGTCAATTTTGGAAACATAGCTTTATTCAAAGCTACTGACTAATTTGGTCTTTGGCCAAAATACCAAACATTCTTCCCGGGAGCTCACAGAACTGAAAACAAAAATCTTAAGAAGCCTGTTAGGTCCCATAGGTACTCTGAGTTCCTGCAGTCCACATCTGTACCACACAGATGAACAGTTGCTTCGTTACTCCTTAGCTACTCTATAAATGTGTGCTTACTCATTAGCTGTGGGTGGTGTTTCATTGGCTGTCCTCTGTGTCAGTCATATTTCTTTCCAGATGGAATGTTCACAGTGTGGTGGTAAGGGGCATGATTTAACACTTAACTGGTCTCTTCTGAAGTGTTCAGGAGAAGATTGCCTATTTATCTTCGACTGTGATTTTTTTTTTCTCAATACTAGGATTGAACTCAGGACCCTGTGCACACTAGGGGTGTGACACATGCCTGAACTCTGCCCTAGCACTCTTCTTTTCATATACTACTTTTGAGAAGATTTGTCCAAACTGACCTTGGATTTGCTCTGAGGCACAAGAAGACCTTGATGTCCTCCAGCTTAGCTTCCCTGGTAGCTGGGATTGCAGGCCTGCACCACCAGACTTGGTTCATAGATTGCAAAGAAATGTTGAGTCAGGCAAACTTCATGTAAATGAATTGGCAATTTCTGAAAAACCTTCTGTTCACAAGCAGACCTCACTTTTATGTCTCTTTACAAGAAAAGACATAGTTTAAAGAGATACAGAGAGGCATGGTTTCTGTAAAGAATCTGATGTGCATGTGCTGGAAGTGTCGAAAGAAGGTGGGAAAGAGGAACTTGTTAAAGATTCTGTTTTGATGGCCATCACCTGCCAAACTGCTTGCCACCTACAGGTGGCATTTGCTTTGCGTTGTAATCAGATGTCTGCTTGCCTAAAAATGTGTAAAATAAGCTGGGGGCATAGTGTCTTACACCTTCAATCCCAGCAGAGGCAGAGCCAGGTAGGTCTCCAAGTTCTAGGCCATCTTGGCTTACAAAGCAAGTGCTAAGACAGCCAGGGCTACCTAGAGAAAACCTGGCTTGGTGTGTCTTGGTATGGGAAGGTATTCTGCATACCACCAAAGGAGAAACAAAGACCAAATTGCCACAAACCCTCCACTATACACTGGTACCCTACTTGAAAAGTATTCTAGTTCAATGGTGTCAGAAAACTTGTGTAAATAACCAACAAATAGCTGATTTGAATTAAGGCTTCAAATGATGAAATCATGCCCAATTCTGATACAGTGAATAAGACTCTGAGACTAGATAATCTATGGATATAAGGTAAAACCAAATACTACTCTCCTATTAAAGAAGATAGTAATAAACTGTAATAGCATTCTGCTGTACTCATAGATCAATGCCTAGCTCAGACACAATTAGAAAAGATTCCTCCTGAGAAGACAGGGTCAATATTAGAGACCCACACTGGACAATATACTCAGCCTTAACAGGGTAGTTCTATCAGATCCCTCCCTTCAGGGCTCAGGCAATTCTATAGAAGTGAAGTCTGGTAAATGTGAGAGCCACAGGGTCTAGAAGACACAAAGGAAACAAAGCCTTCTAAATGTATCATGAACTCAAGAAGGTTAACAAGGCAAAGGGCCCAAGTGAGGACACCTCAGTCCCACTTGGTAGGGAGAAGAATGCAATCATGGGGGCAGAAGGAGGAAAGGAGCTGGATGGAAGAGGGGAAAGGAGGGGAATAGGGGAACATGATCAGGTATTGGGAGGGGGAAACAGGAGTAAAGCCAGGAGGGCCAGCAGAAAGAAAGGAAACAGACAACCTCAGGAGATAGGAGGTGGGGGTACCAGGTGAGAGATGCTCAGGATTCAGAGGGACAGACCTTACATGAAATGCCCAACAGTGGGTAGAGGGAACTTGTAGAATCAACCTCCAGCTGAAAGACAGAGCATCAAATGGAAGGATGGGGTTGCCATCCCACAGTCAAAAACTCTGACCCAGGATTGCCCCTGTCTAAAAGAACTGCAGGGATAAAAGTGGAGAAGAGACTAAGGGAAAGTAGGTCCAGTGACCAGCCCAAATTGGTATGGTCATTTCCTCAGAAGTTCTTTTATTGTTAAGAATTGTTTTTGCTATCCTGGGATTTTGTTCTTCCATATGAAATTAAGAATTGCTCTCTCCATGTCTTTGAAGAAATCACATACACACAATGCCACTTAAGACAGCAAACATAATCGAAACTCTGACTGATGTTCTTTAAAAAGTCCTATGTACTTCCTTGCCCTAAGTTTTATCTTATCAATCATGGTATTTCATTAATGATTTTTTTAGATTAAAAATATTTGTTTAAAAGAGTAAAAACAATACTCTGTGAGATAAGTATTTACATATTCATACAATTCAGAAGCATAAACTTAGGTTTAAATCTAATTTAATTTAAAAAATAGAGCAGCAGAAGCAGTTTTCTTTCAGTTGACCAAGCCAGCATTATCGTTGTAAATAGTTTAAACCTGAAGTATGTATTAACTCTTCAGCCCTGTTTCATATATTTAGAAAGGATCTTGATCACTTCTATATTGATTCCATAAAATATCACTGGTACACTATGTTGACATTATGTTGATTAAACCAATGAGCAGGAGTTAGAAACTACCTTACTTGTAAATGACACATACATGAAAGGATGAAAGGATGTACATGAAAGGATGGAAAATAAATCCAATCAAAATTCAATGGCCTTCTATCTCAGTGAAATTCTGAGGAGTTCAGTGGTGTGGGGCATGTAAAGGTATTCTAAGACAAAGGAGAAGTTATTGTACCTGGCCTCTCTCACTATCGAGAAAGAAGCCAGCCAATAAGCCAGATACATCCATGGCCTTGCTATCAGCTCCTGTCTCTAGGTTCCTACTGCTTGAGTTTCTTCCCTGACTTCTTTCACTAATGAACTGTGATGTAGAAGCATAAGGCAAATAAATCCTTTTCTCTCCAAGTTGCTTTGGGTCATGGTGTTTCATTCATCACCACAATTGAAATCCTGAAAAGGACATTATGTAATATTAGATATTTTTAAAAGTGTCATATCATGCATGGATTAATCCATTTAAATTTGTCAAAATGACCTTGTAAAAGACCTCTTTCTTTTTTCATTTTTCAATACAGCGCCTTTACAGCTAAGGAAGTCGACAGTTAAAATATTATCTGTTGTGAAGGCAAACGAATACCAGAAATACAACCCAAATCCATATTTTTCTTGCTTCAAAATTCACATCTCAGGATCTTACTCTGCCTAAATTGAGGAATGTGCAACCTTCACCCCTGTGCAGGGACAGCTTGACACGTGATCTTCCTTTAGAAGCTCTACTTGCAAGCTCTTTCATTATTCACTTTAAAATTTAAATTTAGTTTTAGGTAGTGGTGTCAGTGAGAAAAAAAATAGAATACAATTTTAATAACTTTTAGTTAGTAAGTATTCATTCAAAAACAAAAGAAGGCCTGGGGAGAAATTAAACTGACAAAAATATGAACTAATGCAGGTTTTACAATTGTCTAGGCTTAAATAATCTTTGTTTTCAGAGTCATTGTATTTTCCCATCTTAATGAAACTCATACTGTGAAATTTTGCAGTAGACAGTTCTTCAGACTAAAGCATTTCTTTCCTCATCAAACACTGCAGATCGACTTAGACTTAGAAGTTTAGCCTTTTTGTTTTTTTGTTTTTTGTTTTTGTTTTTTTTTGTTTTTTTTTTTTATCTTTTTTTAATTTTTTTTTAAATTAGGTATTTAGCTCATTTACATTTCCAATACTATACCAAAAGTCCCCCATACCCACCCACCCCCACTCCCCTACCCACCCACTCCCCCTTTTTGGCCCTGGCGTTCCCCTGTACTGGGGCATATAAAGTTTGCAAGTCCAATGGGCCTCTCTTTCCAGTGATGGCCGACTAGGCCATCTTTTGATACATACGCAGCTAGAGTCAAGAGCTCCGGGGTACTGGTTAGTTCATAATGTTGTTCCACCTATAGGGTTGCAGATCCCTTTAGCTCCTTGGCTACTTTCTCTAGCTCCTCCATTGGGAGCCCTGTGATCCATCCATTAGCTGACTGTGAGCATCCACTTCTGTGTTTGCTAGGCCCCGGTATAGTCTCACAAGAGACAGCTACATCTGGGTCCTTTCGATAAAATCTTGCTAGTGTATGCAATGGTGTCAGCGTTTGGATGCTGATTATGGGGTGGATCCCTGGATATGGCAGTCTCTACATGGTCCATCCTTTCATCTCAGCTCCAAACTTTGTCTCTGTAACTCCTTCCAAGGGTGTTTTGTTCCCACTTCTAAGGAGGGGCATAGTGTCCACACTTCAGTCTTCATTTTTCTTGAGTTTCATGTGTTTAGGAAATTGTATCTTATATCTTGGGTATCCTAGGTTTTGGGCTAATATCCACTTATCAGTGAGTACATATTGTGTGAGTTCCTTTGTGAATGTGTTACCTCACTCAGGATGATGCCCTCCAGGTCCATCCATTTGGCTAGGAATTTCATAAATTCATTCTTTTTAATAGCTGAGTAGTACTCCATTGTGTAGATGTACCACATTTTCTGTATCCATTCCTCTGTTGAGGGGCATCTGGGTTCTTTCCAGCTTCTGGCTATTATAAATAAGGCTGCTATGAACATAGTGGAGCATGTGTCCTTCTTACCAGTTGGGGTATCTTCTGGATATATGCCCAGGAGAGGTATTGCTGGATCCTCCGGTAGTACTATGTCCAATTTTCTGAGGAACCGCCAGACAGATTTCCAGAGTGGTTGTACAAGCTTGCAATCCCACCAACAATGGAGGAGTGTTCTTCTTTCTCCACATCCTCGCCAGCATCTGCTGTCACCTGAATTTTTGATCTTAGCCATTCTGACTGGTGTGAGGTGGAATCTCAGGGTTGTTTTGATTTGCATTTCCCTGATGATTAAGGATGTTGAACATTTTTTCAGGTGCTTCTCTGCCATTTGGTATTCCTCAGGTGAGAAATCTTTGTTCAGTTCTGAGCCCCATTTTTTAATGGGGTTATTTGATTTTCTGAAGTCCACCTTCTTGAGTTCTTTATATATGTTGGATATTAGTCCCCTATCTGATTTAGGATAGGTAAAGATCCTTTCCCAATCTGTTGGTGGTCTTTTTGTCTTATTGACGGTGTCTTTTGCCTTGCAGAAACTTTGGAGTTTCATTAGATCCCATTTGTCAATTCTCGATCTTACAGCACAAGCCATTGCTGTTCTGTTCAGGAATTTTTCCCCTGTGCCCATATCTTCAAGGCTTTTCCCCACTTTCTCCAGCCTTTTGAAGATGCCCGGAATGTGGGGGCAGATTGGTGATCAATTAAATGTGTAGACAATCAAGGCTTACTGGAAAATCCTACTTATCCCCTTATCTTTATGACAATGACCTATGACATTACTAAAGCCTCTGTAAGTTCACAAGCTTGAGACTATAATTCATTAATCTTTTAGGTCAAGTATTATGGTACAAAACTCAAGAGGCAACAGAAAATAATCAATGCAGGAGACAGCATCTTGCTGGCCACTGGATTTCTTCTACTGTTCTATATGGAAACAAATATTTTCAAATATTCATAATTGCCATTAATGGCCTCTGGATTTCATTATGCATCACCATACTTTACTACTGAAGATAGTTCTGAGTAGCCCCCGTTTTTTGCTGCCTACAGGATGATGGCTGCATCACCATTACTGCCTCTCACTCACATTTGTGAAACTAGAAGAACCCACTTTCATTGATATACCTACTATATAAAATAAGACATTATGATATACTGTGCTTGAAGATCAAACTGCAAATGCAGGTGGATGGGGTGGATACGTTTTCACATGTGGGCATTCCTTAGTTACAAAGGAATTTACCTTAGATTCTAGTAATACTTATCAAGTTTTTTAAAGTAATAGTTTTGAAAGTTAAACCTTACAGATCAAATCCAAAAAAGAAGGTCAACATATAACTGTCTATTGAAAATAACTGCAAAAGAATTCAAAGCAAACCTTTACAGCTAGTGATTTTATTTATTATTACAATGAAAATATTCTTGTAAATCTATAGAATGCCTTGTAGAAGGCATCTGTGCAAGAACAAAGAAGCACTGGAGTTAGAGCAGGAATCTGCTCACTGCAATAAAGACATGCAAACCTGGAAAAGATTGACAATATTAACTTATGCATAAATCGGTGTGAACTATAATACAACTAAAACACACTACACATATATTTTCATATGGTATCACTATTCGAGGCAATATTCCTTCAAACGACGTAATTACCTGCAACCTATCATTCATTTTTGAGTGAATATTAAACTAATTTTCCAATAAAAATTACAGATCTGATTTCTTTACAGAGGACCAAATTACTGCTGATTATAAAACAGTTTGTTTCAAGCACATTCTTTAGTCTCACTATACAGTAAACATGATGCCTATTCAAATTGGCCTCTTGGCTCACTTCATTTTCAACTCTGGCCAACTTCTGCTCTCAGCTTCCACCTCTACATGTGTACTTACAGCTAATTGTACTATTTCATTTTGTCATATTTTTACTGATTTAGCCTGCTTGCCATTTAGAACCCAGGCTTGATGCTGCATGGATGACCAGAAACCAGAGGCTGCATAGCCCAAAGACCTATGATAGAAAAAAAAAATCAATAAAATTCCTAATGATTTTCTTTTTTACTCATGGAAGAGTGCCTAACCCAATCACTATCAGAAAGGTTTCTGCCAGCCCCTGATGGGAGCAGATGCAAGACACCCATAGACAAGCACTAGGGAGAGAGCTCAAATTGGAAATGGGAAGGAATAGTTGTAGGAGTCAGAGGGGTCAGGATATGGTTGTTAGTTAGCTTGGTGTTTATATGGGACTCCTAACTTTGGGAGCTGGGGCATAACTGTCTCTTTCCCACGCCCTTGGGACCCATTTCCTCCAACTGGGTTGCCACATCCAGCCTCCATACAAGGGGTTGATGCCTCATCTTATTGACTCTTGTTGCATTGTGTTCAGTGGCTATTCCTGGGAGGCCTGCCCTGTTCTGAAGGAAAATGGAGGAAGAGTGGAACTGGGGGAGAAGGCATATGAGGAGAACACTGGGGGAGGGATGGAAAATTGCAGTAGGATACATTGAAAACAAAAAATGAAAAAATGAAAAAACTCAATATACATAAACTGTAGAAAGGTCACATGTACTTTTCATTTACTTTCCCCAATGGTAATACCTAATTTATTTAATTTATTTTACTGTTAAAATGAGAAGATTATCATTATCAATATATCAATAGGGTATATGATATTTAGGAGATTATCATCACTATTCTGAGCTTTTATTATAATTCCACTTTTTTTGTTTATTTTAATGTTATTTATTTTGTATGCATGTTGTGTGTGTTCTGTAGGTATCCATGCTGGTACCTTGAGATTAGGGGACAAGTTAGATGTTTTGCTCTGTCTTATTCTTTTGAAAAGAATCTCTCAATGGACCTCAAGATAGAATGAGCAGCAATCCCAGCATCCTGCATCATGTCTCTCCTCCTCGGTGTTAGGATTATAGGCATCCATGGCCATAAATGGATTTTTATCTAGGTGCTAGGGGTTAAAATTCAGCTCCTAGTGCTTGTATAACAGGCACTTTTAGGCAGTCAACCATCTCTCTAGTCCCAGATCTCACTTCTTTTCTTTCTCTTAATATTTTTATTCTTTTAAATTAAAATATAATTACATCATTCTATTTTTCTCCCCCAAAACTTTCCCCCTCACCCTCTGCCTTGCTCTTTCTCAATTTCATGACCTCATTGCTATTATATTTACATGTTTGTGTATATATTACTAAATGTATAAATATAACCTACTTAGTCTATATAATGCTGCTCATGTATATATAATATCAGGTCTATCCTATCAGGTCTATTGATATTAGATAACTAATGTCTGCTTTCCATTTATCTATTTTAATGAGTTATAGTGTGTGCGTGTGTACTTCATTATATATTTAGTAATAGTTTAATAAAAATACTTATTTTAAAATGTAGATTTTTATAATCACCACAAAAATACAATGAGTTACCACAAAAATTTCTTCAATATTTCACATTGTAACTGGAGTCATCTTTCTCATGAACTTTATTTCTAATCCTTCTCAACAATCAATCTGTTTTCATCACGACAATGTTATTAAGAATCAATAACACTATGTTAATGAAGCTAAGTAGTGTTGACCATTCAGAATAATTTCTTTGAGATTCTATCAGATTTTCAATACTATTGTTTACTTGCTTGTAATACCATGTCGTATTTCATGGCATGGATATATCATATATTTAATTATATTTTGACTATTTTCTATGTATGGTTACTACAAATAAAACTGATGAGAGTCTTTGTGCACATATCATAGTGATGATACTTCCTGATACTTTTTGGTCTCTGGGCTTAAGAAGAGACAAAATAAAGTCGCTTGGCCACCGTTTCCATCAGAGTTGATGAGTCTGTATTTGCCTTACTGCTCATCCTGCCCAACTTAGCCTCTCAAGGGTGACTGAAGACAAGTTCCAGCTTGATTCCTCCTGGCTCTCAGATCTGAAGGTGATGATGAGCTGCCAATAGTGAAGAACAATCTTTAGCCCTATCCTGTTGTAAAGCCAGTGAATGACAACAGTGACTGGATTTGCAAGACATGCATAGCAGTGAAAATGTATCATTTGGGGATAATCAACAACTTAAGGACCACTGAACTGAAGAGAATTGATAGGTAGTACTGAAAAGCTAGCCAACTATCCGTGCCTGGAGAGGTTTTAGATCTTAGAGGAGCACACATTACTGCTGTTTGCCTAAATTAATAACATTTCTGGATATATTCCCAGCACATATCCTTACATTCAATTTTATGTGTAGCTTTCTTGTCATCACAGAATCTTCTCTTTGCAAAAAATAGACACTATTAATGAGATCCACAACTGGTCAAAAGCCAGGGAATATGTTGTCTTAGCGTACTCAATCCCAATATATCCATCTGCAATGTACCCCTTACACTTCTGGCTTGGCGAAAATCATAGAAGAGAGGGCAGAATGGTTGTATGAGCCAAAAGTCCAGGAAGCCTGCTATTAGATAATTTCTCTTACAAAATAATCTTATTTTCTGATACACACTACAATGCTTTATTCCTGGTACACATCCAAAAGATGCAAACAGAATGAAACAGTATATGCTATAATCATAAATATTTGTAAATATAGCACTAAACATTTTCCCTTTATAAAAACTGTAATCCCTGCTACATGTAGTGGTCTTTACCTCTAATCTTAGCTCTCAGGACGCTGAGGCAGAAAGGTGACAATCTTGGGTGCATAGCAAGACCCTACCTCAAACAAACAAACAAAAAATAACTGTTAATAATGGGAAATTCACTCTGTGAACTGAATAATCTAGGAACATAGAACTTTAGACATCAGAATATTTTAGAAATTGTTTTTTCTCTGAGAGTAAAAAGAAAAGAGACAGGTAGTCTTATCTCTCCTAATAAATAATTATAGGCCCTTGGACAACGGAATTGATTTTCTAGGTCTAGTCCTCAAAACATCTTTTAATTTGAACATCTTTTAAATTGCTCAAATTTCTTCAGTTGAGTTAATAACGAGTGCTTTGTTATATGGAGATGTTTTCCATTAGGTTTCATGAATCTGGAAAATATCCAGAGTATTTCAAAGTTGTAACTTGTAGCTTTTCTGACTAAATTACTGGGTTTCATGTTGGTATATTGTGATGAGTCATGGTGATGTGTCTTTAAATGCTTAAAATTAAAATGGATATGTTCTGCACTTTTAAAATATGTGCCTTAAATACATGTAACTTGATAGACCATAAAGTAGCTACAAACACTTCAGCTCATATATGTTTGCATCCTCACTTCATACCATGGCTGTGTTCCCAAGAGAACTTAAGTAAAATGTTTACCATATGCCATGAACACTGTGCTAGAGACATCGAGTATGCTAATACAACATCCTTGAGAGGACTGTGGTTGTATTCAGGATGCACTAATTTTTGTAGTTCTTTCTTTTCCCCCAGACCTGTGGTAGGAATTCTCTTTAACATCCCCCCAGTTTGGGTGGAGTTGTGTGATGAGTTTCAACTAAACTGTTGCTCATAGAAGTGGCTTGGGATGTCTGGACTTAAGTATTTATTTGTGGAAAATCCCTTGACTTCAGTTAATCACACCTTTTAATATTATCCTTTCTCTCTCCACCTGTGTCACAGTCAGCAGATGTGATGGAAAGTCTAGACAGCCCATGACAAGTGTACCCAATGTAAAAAAGAACTCTTCTGTTTAAAAGCCATGTGGCTTGTATGTCATTGCACTCTAACCAAGACAAATATTATTTATCTCACTTTAAAGGTGAAAATAACTTCCATAGCTGGTAAAGGGAATAACTGAGACATAAACTCTAGTCTGCTGCCAAATTTGAGCCTCTCATGAAGACTACAGGGTCAGCCTGTACTGTGTATCTCTTTTCTCAATCTTGGACATTCAGGGACAAATTGTTGAGCCCCAGAAACTACACAAGGAATGTAGCAATAAAATGACCCCTAATGGCATTCTGCTCTACTAATAGATCATGCTGAGTCATCATCAGAGAAGCTTCCTCCTGCAGATGGAAATAAATACAGAGACCCACAGACAGGCAAAGTACAGAGAGTGAGAGTCACTGGAACACTTGGCCCTAAAGGAGATGTCTTTATTAAATCTCTCTGCTTAGGGCCGGGCAATGAAGGAGAAGAGTTGGAAAGAATGGAAGAGTCAGAGGAGATGGAAGACACCAAGGAAACACAGCTTTATACACCCAGCAGGAATGGCACACATATGAACTCACAAAGACGGCATCAGCATGCACAGGGCCTGCATATGTCTAAGCCAGATGGCATCCTTTTGCTGATAGGGAAAGTGGAAATAAGCCTCCATTCCTAACCCTGAAACTCTCCAATCGATAACCACTCACAAAGGAAAAAATTTGTTTTCTCTGGTGGAGACTCACTGGCTATACAAACAACACTTAAGGGCAGGCCCATGGCCAATCCAAAATGAATTCAATGATATTGTGTGTGTGTGTGTGTGTGTGTGTGTGTGTGTGTGTGTGTGTGTGTGTGAAATAATGCTTTGATGCTTCGTCTGGGTTCTTTTCTTTTCTTTTCTTTTCTTTTCTTTTTTCTTTTATCTTTTTTATCTTTGCAGGACTTTTACTAATGTAATAGGTTCCAATTCTGTGTCTTTATGGAACTTATGTGACTGTGAATGTGTGTATCTCTCTGCGTCTATGTATAGTTCTTAGACTTTTACTTTGACTCTCTTTTTTTCTTTTTTTTTTAGCTTTCTCCTATTTATATTTGTTTACTTTTTCTTTCCTTTATTTACTATTTTTTCTCTTTTAGATGCCTGTGTGTTTTCTGAGAAAGAGCAAGAAAGGGCACGGATTCGAATGGCTATGTAGATAAGGAGCGGGGAGAAGGAAGGAGGGTGAGATGGTAGGAAGAAAGGTGGGAGAATAGGATCTGGGAAGAATTGTGGGGGGGGGGGAGAATCATAATTAGAATATATTTCATGAAATTATTTTCAAATAAATAAAAAGAAAATAGGTCAGATGTATGATATTACTGAAAAATACAAAAGTCATTTCTCAAAAAATACATTAAAATGCATAATTTATCTAAGACTGAATTAAGCTCATAGCTGTACCACTGTGAGACTCTGCATAAGAAGTGTATTGGGAATTATGCAGAAGAGCATTTCATGGTTTTGATGTTGCATAACCTCCAGCTGCTGCCCATATGAAGGAGCCACACAGACAATGGCAAATACAGAACAGAGGACTCTGAAGAAATATGTGAGGTTTGCTACTTGAACAAACTCAAGCTTTTTCCATGACTTAAAATAAATAATAAACCTTAATATAATACTTTGGCTACAATATAGTCTATGAACTCTTTTGGCTTAAACTAATATTTTCTTTAAAGGAGAGAGATTTCATTGTTCTTTTGATTCATTTTCTATTAAAATCAGAAGTTAGAGAGAAAGTGGGAATTCTTTGTGGTACATTAGTTAACTTAGTTAATACACAGACTGTATTCATTTTATGTTAATGATGCTTGTTTGAATAAATTAAGAACAAGTTTCCAACTTTACCTTACAAAGTAAAAATGAAAACTGAAGAATATTTTATACCTTTCTAAAAGACCCAGTGATGAATCAAATTTATGTTCTTGTTTAGTTTTTTAAAAACTATACCCAAGTATATGTGTTTCACTGGTTTTTAGTGTGTTTTGGTTGCAAATATATCTTTATTTTGAATTTTCTAGTGCCAAAAACTACTAACAACATCTCAACTCAAAATATAGAGGCCCAAGCTAGTGAACTTTTAAAATGGCTAAGTGATTAAGGTACCTTCTGCAGAAGCCTGAAGACCTAAGTGGGAATCCACGAAAACCACATGACACATTGCCCAATCTGTAATACTGGTGGTCCTACAGGAGATGGGAATCAGAGACAGGAGAATCTCTGGGAGATAGGAGTCAGCTAGCTGGTATATGCAACAGCAATGAAACCAAATCTCAGAGAAAAACCAAAATTTGAGACTTCCGCTCACACCCACTTGTGTTCTGGCAGAAACGAATAACCCCAACAGCTTCTAAACAAGAAAATATATTTATTTTAAAATAAAATGTTCTAAAATTAATATAGTCTCAAAAATGATCAACAAAATCCTAGCCTACAAATAATTGTTTTTTTTATCTTACTGATTTTTTGAGATGAAATTTCCCTTATGTATTATTTTATGATTTGAAGAGTACAAAATCATAAAATATTATTCATATTATTCTTGTCTTTACTATATGCATCAGCTGAAAGTTTTAAAGAATATTGAAAATAAAACATTATTTATATACCATGTTTTTATAAACTTTAAAACAAAAGGCCTTAACCCTTACTAAAAGAAGACATGTGCAAAACATACACACAATAGTAGATTGGTAATTAGAACTTTTAGGATATCTATAAATAAACATTGTCAAACATCAACAACTCTTAAGATGAAAGAAATCTAAACAGTATGCATAAGAGAGAAAAATAAGTGCTGCTCAAACCAACTGTGGGATTTCAAAATAAGCCACAAATAGCTTTATTTTATACGTAGAAGCACAAAAATGTGATATTGACTAATATTCACATAGATGTGAATAATAATTGATGCATATGGTTACAAGGCTTGTGGAATTGGATAGTAATCCTACATGAAAAATTCTAGTTCAATACAGTGTGAATTTGAACATACACACATCTTATATCCAAACAATTTCTGTTCCAAGTATGTATTATATCAATTTCAAGCAATATATTAAAGGAGACATATGAAAGTATATGCATAGTTTTTTGGCACTATAACATTAGTAATTCAAATATGCACATATCTGTGACCATGAGAATGGTTAAATACAATGAACTATTTTTATATATTGTGATACAGAAATTGTGGCAAAAGTCTGTTAAGCCACCTCTGAGCATGGCAACAAAGCTATACTCCATAAACATAGAATATAGTGTGAAATAGGTGCTGTAGAATGCATGCTTTTCAATATCCTGTAAATGAAGCTGAATTGTAAGGAAACCAAATGAGGTATTGTCATGGAATAAACACATGTTAAGAAGACAATAAATTCGGGGACCAATGTGCTTCAGAGCACTATACTATATTAGTAAGGGACCAGAGCTGGGAAAATTCTGAGCCAGCTCACCATGTTGTTTATAACTCACCAATATGTGCATGAAATAAATGATGTACAGCAAAGAAAGACAATGCCTTTTTTTCTTTCTGTTCACTTATTTTATTTTTATTCATTTGCTAAGAAAATATAAAATATAGCAAGTTCAATTGCTAGTTAAAACTGAACTATTTCTGCTTGTGTTTCTCTTCTAGTGCTGTTGTTATTATGTGCAAACTGAAAATTTGTCTATGAAGTTATTGGAATTTAGATAGTAGAACTAAAGACCAAAAAGTAGAGATCGATCTTCTCACAGTCAAGTTTAAAAGTATTTTCTTGTCTTGGTCTATTTAGAGCACAAAGTTTCTATATATATAAAAGTCACAAACAATGTGACATTCTGATAATTTGTGTTATTTACCATAAAAATCTTGAAAATCTGACTTTTAATTAGATGTATAGCTAGGGGTTTAGATTCAGAAACTAATTTTTCAAGTATATTGCTAAGTTTTAGCATTCAATGTGAAATGTCAACTGAAATATGTCAAAATGGATTGCATAAGTTAAAGTAATGACTTTTGTTATGTCTCCCATTGACATTGAACACATACTCTCTTACTTTCACTCTCTCACATGTGTGTACATTACAAAAATGTCCATATCGTTTTACTTACTCTATTGATTAGTCTTTTCAATTGATTTTTAGAATGCAATATTTTAAAAATGGCTCTCTGTCTCTCCCAGTGTCATCAAATGCTATGTCACTGACAGATATGTGGTCACATTCTTCTCAAAATATCCTTTTCCAATAATGGTCTTTTACATATAACCATTGCAAAATTCCATAATACACAATAAAGAGAGGACTGTATGAATTACTTTCTCTTGATTCTTGTGATTAAAACAGGATAAACATCTTTGGGATATAATGACAGTACATTAAAGTCATCCAATATGCATGAATTCGATGAAGGGATTATAACATAAAAGAAAAGGGAATTCTAAAGTAAGGTTTAACAAGCCTATAATTTAGGGAGCACACAACAGGATACTTTAAAAATACAGTTTACTTATAGTAGACCTATTTTAAGTTTTGATCCAGCTATACTACTTCTGGTCATACATACAAAAGAACTATGTTTTACTACAGAGACAGATGTTCATTTGTGTTCATGGCTGCACTTTTCACAATAGCTAAGATATAGAAATATCTTAGATGTTTATCAACAGATAAATGGATAATAAAAATGTGATACTTGTATGCAATGAAATTTTATTGAACTGTAAAGCAAAATGAAATGAAATTTACAGATAACTAGATTAGATTGGAAAATATTATACTGTGTGAGATAACCTGATACGAGAAAACAAACATCGCATGCTTTCACTGATATATGGATTCTACTCTAGAATATTTAGATTTGCATGTTTAGTTTGGAAGTCCATTTGGTGATTAAGAAAAGAAATACCTTAAGTGAAGGGAATAGTAAAACACAAGGGGTGCTAAGGGGAAAGAGGGAAAAATGGGGACATATATTTAAGGGGGAAAGGGATGGGGAGGAAAGAAATAGTAAAGTTGGAAGGATGGATCTTACAACAATGTTTAAAGAATCTATATATGAACTTTCCACTTTCTGAATTCCCTGTGTAACACACACACACACACACACACACACACACACACACACACACAGGCACACACACATATGCAAATAAGTGAGTTGACATAAATGTCCCTTCAAGAAGCCACTGGTGGCCAAATAAAAATTACAGGTATTGGTTTGGGCAACCTCCACTTGAGTTATTGGTCAGTATTCCAGAGGCCCTTCAAACAATGTAGTCTATTGTCATTGTTCTTGATGACAAAATACTGTTATGGAAGATTACATCGTTTGGTCACAGGATATGGAAAAATTAAGGTTATTCTGGCCACGAAGTGTCTTGCCTGATGGCTTGTTGTCATAGTAGTAGAAGGTGCTATGCAGTCATATATGAGAGAAAGGTCAATACTTTCAGAACTTTAAGAAATAATAGTAACGACCAGTTTGGGAACATATGCCCATAAGTCCAAGAGTGGCACAAACATGGGTGTAACCAACTACTTTGCTGGACTCTAAGGCCTACTTACTCCACAGGGGAAAATAAAGGAAATAGAAATGCATGTGCGATGCTGTAAGTCTGGCCAAGAACTGATGCTTAAGAGTCTGTAGGCCACATAAGTGAACACACTATTGGTAAAGATGAATAGTATTGAACTGTCCTCGAAGTTTGTATGGCTTTACCAATATGTTAGTGCAGCTCTTAGAAGAGAAGTTCCATTACACATGAGATTGTGATTGAGAAACCCCAAAATGGTCAATGTGTATAGAGTAGAACTCAGTACTAAGTGGGACATCAGTATCTACCTTCTCTCCACAAAGTTCCTGAGCCATTGTGGAAGTGTGGATGGAAAGATTGTAAAAGTCAGAGATCAGGGGAAACTGCAACAAAAAACATGGCATGACAGGACCACTGCATTCATGAATTCACAACAGCTATAGCTGCGGGCATAAGATCATGACAGTTAGGACCCATTGATAGAACAGGGATGGGGTTGCAATCCATTAACATCCATCTGAGGAACTGTAGATAGTTGGCTACTACAAAAGGAGGAAGAATCAGTTGTCTTGAGGGGTATACTTCCTGTAAAATCAGTTCTGCAGCAGTGGGTATTTCCATACATTTAGGCATATGGGCAGCACAGTTTGATCAAGTATGAATTTTTAAGAAAAAGTTTCATAAAAATGGGAGTTGGGTAAGATTGGGTCCAAGAGGAGTTGTGGAGATGATAATATGAGGTGATTATGATAAAAGCATTTATAATAACCTGAAACAATTATTTAAAATTTTATATATAAAACAAATAAGAACAGCAAATAGATCTGACATTTAAGTCTTTCTTGTTTTATAATTTAGGTATATATAAAAGTTCTGCTAAGTTCAAACATTTTTGTTTCCCCAAAGGTCCAACGGCAGACCCAAAGTGGGATCCAGTTCAAGGGGTAGTCCCAAGGCCTGACACTATTACTGAGGCTCATCATGACTATCCTCCAAAAATCCCCACAAGCAAATGAAAGAGTCAGATGCAGATATTTATACCCAACCAATGGACAGAAGCTCCTAGCCCCTTTGGTTGAATTACAGAAAGGCAGGAAGAAGCTAAGGAGGAGGGAAACTCTGTAGGAGGACGAGAAGTCTCATTAATCTGGACCCCAGAGAACTCTCAGACACTGAATCACCAACCAGGCAGCATATAGCAGCTGATATGAGGCCCCCAACTCATATACAGTAGAGGACAACTGGGTTTTGGTTCAGTCAGAGAAGACACGCCTAACCCTCAAGAGACTGGAAGCCCAGTGAGTTTAGAGGTATGGGTGGGTGGGGGTTGAAGTGGGGACATCCTCATGGAGACAGGGGGTGGGGAGGAGGTATGGGATGTGGCATATTCCAGAGGGTAGACCTGCGGGGTAGGGAGGGAATAAAATCTGGTGTGGAAAGAAAGGAAAGAAAGGAAGGAAGGAAGGAAGGAAGGAAGGAAGGAAGGAAGGAAGGAAGGAAGGAAGAAGAGAGGGAGGGAGGGAGGGAGGGAGGGAGGAAGGAAGGAAGGAAGGAAGGAAGGAAGGAAGGAAGGAAGGAAGGAGGTTGAAAGAAAAAAGAAGGAAGAGAAGAGATGAAAAGTATAATAAAAGAAAGGTACATGACATTTGTCAAGTAAGTGTATACTCAATGAAAGCTGCTAAAAATTGATGTAACCAAGGAAATTCATGCAGTATGAAACAAAAGTGTATATTCATTTTAGCATCTATGAAAGCTTTGCAGTGAACTCTGAGGATACAAGTGGTTTTTAGGGAGCCACACATTCAAATCTTCCATTTGGGGGCTATCTTCTCTTTCTTTTTTATTTATTCTATTATCTTTTTGTTCTTGTTTCTGTTTTACAGTCCAGACTTTATGCTCCTCTCAGTCCACCTTCTGACTGTTCCACATTCCATTCCTCCCCACTATGTCTCCAAGAGGTTGCCCCTACTCCCACCTCCACCCCATCAGACATCCCCACTATCTGGGGCCTCAAGTCTCTTGAGGGTGAGTCTCTTCTCTGACTGAGTCCAGACCCAGAAGTCGTCTGCAGTATATGTCTTGGGGGCCTCATATCAGCTAGTGTATGCTGCCTTTTCAGTAGCTCAGTGTCTGAGAGATCTTGGGGTTCCAGGTTAGTTGAGACTGCTGGTCTTCCTTTAGGGTCACCCTCTCCCTCAGCTTCTTCCAGCTGTTCCCTAATTCAACCACAGGGGTCATCAGCTACTGTCCATTTGTTGGGTGTAAATATCTTTTTTTTTCATTTTTTATTAGGTATTTAGCTCATTTACATTTCCAATGCTATACCAAAAGTCCCCCATAAACCCCCACCCACTCCCCTATCCACCCACTCCCCCTTTTTGGCCCTGGCGTTCCCCTGTACTGGGGCATATAAAGTTTGCAAGTCCAATGGGCCTCTCTTTGCAGTGATGGCCGACTAGGCCATCTTTTGATACATATGCAGCTAGAGACAAGAGCTCCAGGGTACTGCTTAGTTCATATTGTTGTTCCACCTATAGGGTTGCAGTTACCTTTAGTTCCTTGGGTGCTTTCTCTAGTTCCTCCATTGGGGGCCCTGTGGTCCATTCAATAGCTGACTGTGAGCATCCATTTCTGTGTTTGCTAGGCTCTGGCATAGTCTCACAAGAGACAGCTATATCTGGGTCCTTTCAGCAAAATCTTGCTAGTGTATGCAATGGTGTCAGCGTTTGGAAGCTGATCATGGGATGGATCTCTGGATATGGCAATCACTAGATGGTCCATCCTTTCGTCACACTTCCAGATTTTGTCTCTGTAACTCCTTCCATGGGTGTTTTGTTTCCTATTCTAAGAAGGGGCAAAGTGTCCACACTTTGGTCTTCGTTCTCTTGAGTTTAATGTTTTTAGCAAATTATATCTTATATCTTGGGTATCCTAAGTTTCTGGGCTAATATCCACTTATCAGTGAGTGCATATTGTGAGAGTTCCTTTGTGATTGGGTTACCTCACTCAGGATGATGCTCTCCAGGTCCATCCATTTGGCTAGGAATTTCATAAATTCATTCTTTTTAATAGCTGAGTAGTACTCCATTGTGTAAATGTACCACATTTTCTGTATCCATTCCTCTGTTGAGGGGCATCTGGGTTCTTTCCAGCTTCTGGCTATTATAAATAAGGCTGCTATAAACATAGTGGAGCATTTGTCCTTCTTATCTGTTGGGGCATCTTCTGGATATATGCCCAGTAGAGGTATTGCTGGATCTTCCGGTAGTACTATGTCCAATTTTCTGAGGAACCGCCAGACTGATTTCCAGAGTGGTTGTAATGGAACAGAATTGAAGACCCAGAGATGAACCAACACACCTATGGTCACTTGATCTTTGACAAGGGAGCTAAAACCATCAAGTGGAAAAAAGACAGCATTTTCAACAAATGGTGCTGGCACAACTGGCTGTTATCATGTAGAAGATTTTGAATTGATCCAGTTCTATCTCCTTGTAAAAGGTCAAATCTAAGTGGATTAAGGATCTCCACATAAAACCAGAGACACTGAAACTTATAGAGGAGAAAGTAGGGCAAAGCCTTGAAGATATGGGTACAGGGGAAAAATTCCTGAATAGAACAGCAATGGCTTGTGCTGTAAGATCAAGAATCAATAAATGGGACCTCATAAAATTGCAAAGATTCTGCAAGGCAAAAGACACCGTCAATAAGACAAAAAGACCACCAACAGATTGGGAAAGGATCTTTACCTATCCCAAATCGGACAGGGGACTAATATCCAATATATATAAAGACCTCAAGAAGGTAGACTCCATAAAATCAAATAACCCCATTAAAAAATGGGGCTCAGCCTCAAGGTACCTTGCCAGCAGAGGTGCCCGACACCCGCAAGGGCCCACACAGGATTCCCCACGGGATCCTAAGACCTCTAGTGAGTGGAACACAATTCCTGCCAGGAGTCCGGTTCGAACACCAGTTATCTGTGTACCTTCACTGCAAGAAGAGAGCTTGCCTGCAGAGAATACTCTGCCCACTGAAACTAAGGAGAGAGCTACCCTCCCAGGTCTGCTTATAGAGGCTAACAGGGTCACCTGAAGAACAAGCTCTTAACAAAGACAACTATAACAGCTAGCTTCAGAGATTACCAGATGGCGAAAGGCAAACGTAAGAATCCTACTAACAGAAATCAAGACCACTCACCATCATCAGAACGCAGCACTCCCACCCCACCTAGTCCTGGGCACCCCAACACAACCGAAAATCTGGACCCAGATTTAAAAACATTTCTCATGATGATGATAGAGGACATTAAGAAGGACTTTCATAAGTCACTTAAAGAATTACATGAGAGCACTGCTAAAGAGTTACAGGCCCTTAAAGAAAAGCAGGAAAACACAACCAAACAGGTAGAAGTCCTTAAAGAAAAACAGGAAAACACATCCAAACAGGTGATGGAAATGAACAAAACCATACTAGAACTAAAAAGGGAAGTAGACACAATAAAGAAAACCCAAAGCGAGGCAACGCTGGAGATAGAAACCCTAGGAAAGAGATCTGGAACCATAGATGCGAGCATCAGCAACAGAATACAAGAAATGGAAGAGAGAATCTCAGGTGCAGAAGATTCCATAGAGAACATCGACACAACAGTCAAAGAAAATACAAAATGCAAAAGGATCCTAACTCAAAACATCCAAGAAATCCAGGACACAATGAGAAGACCAAACCTACGGATAATAGGAATTGATGAGAATGAAGATTTTCAACTTAAAGGGCCAGCTAATATCTTCAACAAAATAATTGAAGAAAACTTCCCAAACATAAAGAAAGAGATGCCCATGATCATACAAGAAGCCTACAGAACTCCAAATAGACTGTACCAGAAGAAATTCCTCCTGACACATAATAATCAGAACAACAAATGCACTAAATAAAGATAGAATATTAAAAGCAGTAAGGGAGAAAGGTCAAGTAACATATAAAGGCAAGCCTATCAGAATTACACCTGACTTTTCACCAGAGACTATGAAAGCCAGAAGAGCCTGGACAGATGTTATACAGACACTAAGAGAACACAAATGCCAGCCCAGGCTAATATACCCGGCCAAACTCTCAATTACCATAGATGGAGAAACCAAAGTATTCCACGACAAAACCAAATTCACACAATATCTTTCCACGAATCCAGCCCTTCAAAGGATAATAACAGAAAAGAAGCAATACAAGGATGGAAATCACGCCCTAGAACAAACAAGAAAGTAATCCCTCAACAAACCAGAAAGAAGACAGCCACAAGAACAGAATGCCAACTCTAACAACAAAAATAATAGGAAGCAACAATTACTTTTCCTTAATATCTCTTAATATCAATGGACTCAATACCCCAATAAAAAGACATAGACTAACAGACTGGCTACACAAACAGGTCCCAACATTCTGCTGCTTGCAGGAAACCCATCTCAGGGAAAAAGACAGACACTACCTCAGAGTGAAAGGCTGGAAAACAATTTTCCAAGCAAATGGTCTGAAGAAACAGGCTGGAGTAGCCATTCTAATATCGGATAAAATCGACTTCCAACCCAAAGTTATCAAAAAAGACAAGGAGGGACACTTCATACTCATCAAAGGTAAAATCCTTCAAGAGGAACTCTCAGTTCTGAATATCTATGCTCCAAATACAAGGGCAGCCACATTCATTAAAGACACTTAAGTAAAGCTCAAAGCACACATTGCACCTCACACAATAATAGTGGGGGACTTCAACACACCACTTTCATCAATGGACAGATCGTGGAAACAGAAACTAAACAGGGACACAGTGAAACTAACAGAAGTTATGAAACAAATGGACCTGACAGATATCTACAGAACATTTTATCCTAAAACAAAAGGATATACCTTCTTCTCAGCACCTCACAGGACCTTCCCCAAAATTGACCATATAATTGGTCACAAAACAGGCCTCAACAGATACAAAAATAATGAAATTGTCCCATGTATCCTATCAGACCACCATGGCCTAAGACTGATCTTCAATAACAACATAAATAATGGAAAGCCAACATTCACGTGGAAACTGAACAACACTCTTCTCAATGATACCTTGGTCAAGGAAGGAATAAAGAAAGAAATTAAAGACTTTTTAGAGTTTAATGAAAATGAAGCCACAAAGTAACCAAACCTTTGGGACACAAAGAACGCATTTCTAAGAGGGAAACTCATAGCTCTGAGTGCCTCCAAGAAGAAACGGGAGAGAGCACATACTAGCAGCTTGACAACACATCTAAAAGCTCTAGAAAAAAAGGAAGCAAATTCACCCAAGAGGAGTGACGGCAGAAAATAATCAAACTCAGGAGTGAAATCAACCAAGTGGAAACAAGAAGAACTATTCAAAGGATTAACCAAAAGAGGAGTTGGTTCTTTGAGAAAATCAACAAGATAGATAAACCCTTAGCTGGACTCACTAGAGGGCACAGGGACAAAATCCTAATTAACAAAATCAGAAATGAAAAGGGAGACATAACAACAGATCCTGAAGAAATCCAAAACACCATCAGATCCTTCTACAAAAGGCTATACTCAACAAAACTGGAAATCCTGGACGAAATGGACAGATTTCTGGACAGATACCAGGTACCAAAGTTGAATCAGGATCAAGTTGACCTTCTAAACAGTCCCATATCCCCTAAAGAAATAGAAGCAGTTATTAATAGTCTCCCAACCAAAAAAATCCCAGGACCAGACAGGTTTAGTGCAGAGTTCTATCAGACCTTCAAAGAAGATCTAATTCCAGTTCTGCACAAACTTTTTCACAAGATATAAGTAGAAGGTACTCTACCCAACTCATTTTATGAAGCCAAAATTACTCTGATACCTAAACCACAGAAAGATACAACAAAGATAGAGAACTTCAGACCAATTTCTCTTTTGAATATCGATGCAAAAATCCTTAATAAAATTCTCGCTAACCGAATCCAAGAACACATTAAAGCAATCATCCATCCTGACCAAGTAGGTTTTATTCCAGGGATGCAGGGATGGTTTAATATATGAAAATCCATGAATGTAATCCATTATATAAACAAACTCAAAGACAAAAACCACATGATCATCTCATTAGATGCAGAAAAAGCATTTGACAAGATCCAACACCCATTCATGATAAAAGTTTTGGAAAGATCAGGAATTCAAGGCCCATACCTAAACATGATAAAAGCAATCTACAGCAAACCAGTAGCCAACATCAAAGTAAATGGAGAGAAGCTGGAAGCAGTCCCACTAAAATCAGGGACTAGACAAGGCTGCCCACTTTCTCAACTACCTTTTAAACGTAGTACTTGAAGTATTAGCCAGAGCAATTCGACAAAAAAGGAGATCAAGGGGATACAAATTGGAAAAGAGGAAGTCAAAATATCACTTTTTGCAGATGATATGATAGTATATATAAGTGACCCTAAAAATTCCACCAAAGAACTCCTAAACCTGATAAACAGCTTCGGTGAAGTAGCTGGATATAAAATTGGCTCAAACAAGTCAATGGCCTTTCTCTATACAAAGAATAAACAGGCTGAGAAAGAAATTAGGGAAACAACACCCTTCTCAATAGTCATAAATAATATAAAATATCTCGGTGTTACTCTAACTAATGAAGTGAAAGATCTGTATGATAAAAATTTCAAGTCTCTGAAGAAAGAAATTAAAGAAGATCTCAGAAGATAGAAAGATCTCCCATGCTCATGGATTGGCAGGATCAACATTGTAAAAATGGCTATCTTGCCAAAAGCAATCTACAGATTCAATGCAATCCCCATCAAAATTCCAACTCAATTCTTCAACGAATTAGAAGGAGCAATTTGCAAATTCATCTGGAATAACAAAAAACCAAGGATAGCAAAAACTCTTCTCAAGGATAAAAGAACCTCTGGTGGAATCACCATGCCTAACCTAAAGCTTTACTACAGAGCAATTGTGATCAAAACTGCATGGTACTGGTATAGAGACAGACAAGTAGACCAATGGAATAGAATTGAAGACCCAGAAATGAACCCACACACCTATGGTCACTTGATCTTCGACAAGGGAGCTAAAACCATCCAGTGGAAGAAAAACAGCATTTTCAACAATTGGTGCTGGCACAACTGGTTGTTATCATGTAGAAGAATGCGAATCGATCCATACTTATCTCCTTGTACTAAGGTCAAATCTAAGTGGATCAAGGAACTTCACATAAAACCAGAGACACTGAAACTTATAGAGGAGAAAGTGGGGAAAAGCCTTGAAGATATGGGCACAGGGGAAAAATTCCTGAACAGAAAAGCAATGGCTTGTGCTGTAAGATCGAGAATTGACAAATGGGACCTAATGAAACTCCAAAGTTTCTGCAAGGCAAAAGACACCATCAATAAGACAAAAAGACCACCAACAGATTGGGAAAGGATCTTTACCTATCCTAAATCAGATAGGGGACTAATATCCAACATATAAAGAACTCAAGAAGGTGGACTTCAGAAAATCAAATAACCCCATTAAAAATTGGGGCTCAGAACTGAACAAAGAAGTCTCACCTGAGGAATACCGAATGCAGAGAAGCACCTGAAAAAATGTTCAACATCCTTAATCATCAGGGAAATGCAAATCAAAACAACCCTGAGATACTACCTCACACCAGTCAGAATGGCTAAGATCAAAAATTCAGGTGACAGCAGATGCTGGCATGGATTTGGAGAAAGAGGAACACTCCTCCATTGTTGGTGGGATTGCAGGCTTGTACAACCACTCTGGACAACAGAGGAATGGATACAGAACATGTGGTACATCTACACAATGGAGTACTACTCAGCTATTAAAAAGAATGAATTTATGAAATTCCTAGCCAAATTGATGGACCTGGAGGGCATCATCTTGAGTGAGGTAACACATTCACAAAGGAACTCACACAATATGTACTCACTGATAAGTGGATATTAGCCCAAAACCTAGGATACCCAAGATATAAGATACAATTTCCTAAACACATGAAACTCAAGAAAAATGAAGACTGAAGTGTGGACACTATGCCCCTCCTTAGAAGTGGGAACAAAACACTCTTGGAAGGAGTTACAGAGACAAAGTTTGGAGCTGAGATGAAAGGATGGACCATGTAGAGACTGCCATATCCAGGGATCCACCCCATAATCAGCATCCAAACGCTGACACCATTGCATACACTAGCAAGATTTTATCGAAAGGACCCAGATGTAGCTGTCTCTTGTGAGACTATGCCGGGGCCTAGCAAACACAGAAGTGGATGCTCACAGTCAGCTAATGGATGGATCACAGGGCTCCCAATGGAGGAGCTAGAGAAAGTAGCCAAGGAGCTAAAGGGATCTGCAACCCTATCGGTGGAACAATATTATGAACTAACCAGTACCCCGGAGCTCTTGACTCTAGCTGCATATGTATCAAAAGATGGCCTAGTCGGCCATCACTGGAAAGAGAGGCCCATTGGACACGCAAACTTTATATGCCCCAGTACAGGGGAACACCAGGGCCAAAAAGGGGGAGTGGGTGGGTAGGGGAGTGGGGGTGGGTGGCTATGGGGGACTTTTGGTATAGCATTGGAAATGTAAATGAGCTAAATACCTAATAAAAAATGGAAAAGAAAAAAAATGGGGCTCAGAACTGAACAAAGATTTCTCACCCGAGGAATACCAAATGGCAGAGAAGCACCTGAAAAAATGTTCAACATCTTTAATCATCAGGGAAATGCAAATCAAAACAACCCTGAGATTCCACCTCACACCAGTCAGAATGGCTAAGATAAAAAATTCAGTTGACAGCAGATGCTGGCCAGGATGTGGATAAAGGGGAACACTCCTCCATTGTTGGTGGGATTGCAAGCTTGTACAACCACTCTGGAAATCAGTCTGGCGGTTCCTCAGAAAATTGGGTGTAAATATCTATTTCTGACTCTTTTAGCTGATTGTTGGGCCTTTCGAAGGGCAGTCATGATAGGTCCCTGATTTTGAGCACACCATAGCATCAGTAATAGTGTCATGCCTTGGGGCTTACCATTGAACTGGATACCAATTTGGGCCTGTTACTGGACCTCCTTTTCCTCAGGCTCATCTTCATTTCTGTCCCTGCAGTTCTTTCAGGCAGGACCAATTCTAGGTCAGAGTTTTTGACTGTGGGATGGCAACCCCATCCTTCCACTTGATGTCCTGTCCCTCCACTGGAGGTGGACTTTACAAGTTTCTTCTCTCCACTTTAGGACATTTTTTTTTTGGATTTAGAACTTTTTTTTCCATTTTTTATTAGGTATTTAGCTCATTTACATTTCCAATGCTATACCAAAAGTCCCCCATACCCACCCACCCCCACTCCCCTACCCACCCACTCCCCCTTTTTGGCCCTGGCGTTCCCCTGTACTGGGGCATATAAAGTTTGCGTGTCCAATGGGCCTCTCTTTCCAGTGATGGCCAACTAGGCCATCTTTTGATACATATGCAGCTAGAGTCAAGAGCTCCGGGGTACTGGTTAGTTCATAATGTTGTACCGCCTATAGGGTTGCAGATCCCTTTAGCTCCTTGACTACTTTCTCTAGCTCCTCCATTGGGAGCCCTGTGATCCATCCATTAGATGACTGTGAGCATCCACTTCTGTGTTTGCTAGGCCCCGGCATAGTCTCACAAGAAACAGCTACATCTGGGTCCTTTCGATAAAATCTTGCTAGTGTATGCAATGGTGTCAGCGTTTGGATGCTGATTATGGGGTGGATCCCTGGATATGGCAGTCTCTACATGGACCATCCTTTCATCTCAGCTCCAAACTTTGTCTCTGTAACTCCTTCCAAGGGTGTTTTGTTCCCACTTCTAAGGAGGGGCATAGTGTCCACACTTCAGTCTTCATTTTTCTTGAGTTTCATGTGTTTAGGAAATTGTATCTTATATCTTGGGTATCCTAGGTTTTGGGCTAATATCCACTTATCAGTGAGTACATATTGTGTGAGTTCCTTTGTGAATGTGTTACCTCACTCAGGATGATGCCCTCCAGGTCCATCCATTTGGCTAGGAATTTCATAAATTCATTCTTTTTAATAGCTGAGTAGTACTCCATTGTGTAGATGTACCACATTTTCTGTATCCATTCCTCTATTGAGGGGCATCTGGGTTCTTTCCAGCTTCTGGCTATTATAAATAAGGCTGCTATGAATATAGTGGAGCATGTGTCCTTCTTACCAGTTGGGGCATCTTCTGGATATATGCCCAGGAGAGGTATTGCTGGTCCTCCGGTAGTACTATGTCCAATTTTCTGAGGAACCCCCAGACTAATTTCCAGAGTGGTTGTACAAGCCTGCAATCCCACCAACAATGGAGGAGTGTTCCTCTTTCTCCACATCCACGCCAGCATCTGCTATCACCTGAATTTTTTATCTTAGCCACTTTAGGACATTTTAAAGTGTTCCTTCCGCACAAACATTTTCAATCTAGTCTTTTAAAAATTCTCATTAAAAAATTGCTCTTTCTGTATGTCATAAAAGAAGGCATACTTCCTACTCATTTAGAATCTTCACATCCACTAACTCCAAACTTCTCCAGGATTCCCAACAAACATGTGGTTGCTAGTCAAAACAAGACAAGGTTTGTTTCATTAAGACAAGAATTATCATACTTTTCTACTTTGGTGAGGTCTCTGCTAGTATCTGTTTTTGTCTCACTTTCTCCCATAACTATCTATTTTAGGATTAGACCAAGGTTTCCTTATGCACATGTGTGTTGGCGCATGTATTTTAATTGAAATAATTATTACCTTAACATCAAATTGCATGATATTGTAGAACTATGTTGTGTAGAGAATGAGTTATAGCTATTACTCCTGGAATATATGAGTGCACAAGAGACATATCCTTCATTGCTTTCCAATTTTTTTAAAGAGAATTTTATATTAAAATTTGACAAATGGGTCAGATGTTTTGCAAAATTTCATAAGAATGTATGTCATCAAAGGTATTTTACCTTGAAGATAGAATGGAGGGTAATGAGCTATCCTTGTGAAACTGGAAGACACTGAAGACATCGTCTCTCTAATTAATGATTGTATGAAAGGCTACTCCTATATACTACTATCAAAAGACTGCAGCTTACAAACTAACCTTTAAGGTATTCACACACAAAGACAAACTACTTGGTTTTGCGATTGATACTGTTCAAGGCTTTATTTTGATGAACTGTTATAAGGAGTAGTGATCCAGTTACTGCAAAATAATCACAGGAAATGCAGTGTAATGATAAGGGTCTGTGGCCATAATAGCTATTCTTTTGCACCTAAATTACCTAATTAGTCACAAATGCTTCCAGAAGTTTCCATTCACACATGCCGAACCACAGGTAAGGAGCAGGAGGAGCTTGTTCTAAGGGTGTAAACGCAATCGTTTCAGGGCTAGAGTGACTAAACAATTAGGCTCAGCATCAACTGTTGTAGTTATCAGAACCAGAGATGGGACAGCATGGTTTAACAAAGCTTTCCTTCCAAAAGTATCCATGCTACTCACACAATGTCTGTAGTACAGAGAAACATAAAGAACTGCCTAAGCTCACTTATTCTCATCAGACTAACCCTGCTAAGCATTTCAGTATATAGTCATTTAGGAGAGCATTAGTCAGCTGGATTACTTTATTCAGATATTGAGTCGACTTATGTAAGCTAAAATTGCTTTTTGAATTCTATAAGATTGTTCTTATACATTTACTATCTAAGAAATGTGGCATTTTGGTCTGTGGTTGCTAGGCTAATTTGAATTTGTAAGTTTTCTTTATTTGAATTACAAATACTAATTTCAAATTACCATGGTTTCTTTTTCTTTCCTTTTTTTACATGCGGAACCAAAATACCAACTCTTGTATTGTGTCATATTCCACACAGTGAATTTGTTAAAATAATCAATGTTTTATATTCCAGCATTTGATTAATATTATTACAGTCCATAGCACTATGCTCAATGTGTTAATTAAGTAAAACAAAACTTGTTGCTTTTAAAAACTGTGTGGTTCAGAGAAACATTGTTATGAAATGTTTTTTTTTTCCTTTTGCTGCTGTTTGTTTGTTTGTTTATTCCTTTTGTTGTTGCTCTTGTTTTGTTTGTTTCTGGAGAGTGAGATAACTGACATCCCTTGCAAGACAGCAAATCAGTCTGTATCAAATCCAGTCTCTGTAAAAAAAAGATGGTATTGGAATGAAAGCCAAAACAATACTCAGTTAAAGAGATCATGTACCTTAGCAGGTATCTATCTGTGCAATGGAGATTCAAGTGCAACTGTGTAGCATAGGTGACTCAAAAGAGCTTTTTTTGGTATAGAATAAAAGTTTATTCAGGGTATGAGGATGGGAGTTGAGAGGGTAGTAGGGACAGAGAAAGGGAGAGAGAGAGAGAAACACACACACACACACACACACACACAGAGAGAGAGAGAGAGAGAGAGAGAGAGAGAGAGAGAGAGAGAAGGAAAGGCTGGCTACAAGCACATGGACAGAGAAGAGGGAGGGGAATGGGGAGAGAGGGAAGGGACAAGAAGACGCAGGGAAAGCAAGAAGGCAAGAGTGACTCAAAAGAGCTGAATGATGCATCATGATATCATAAATAAGTTAGACAACATCACAAGATAATTGAGACTCAGCCAGTTAGGAAAGATGGTGTGTCTAACACTCTGTCAAGTGTGTCGGGGTTAGTCTGTAAACAGTTATGATGTATTTAAGTTGTAGTTGAAGATAAAGCAAATCAATGTAACTAGTAAATTATATTGAACTTAATAGGTATTAATAATTTTCTAGGTAACCAACCCCTTTACAAATGTTGAGAAAGTATCAGTAAATAAAATACATAGTGTAAGTGAATACTATATACATACTAATGGATACAATTCTTCAATTTTTCTACACAGGGTCGTTCTCATCAGAAAAAAAAATAAGAAAGAGAAAGAAAACTCAGCTAGAATTTTCATACTAAAGGTTATTGTTTGACTGTAATTTGTTCTTAAATAGTTCAGAGTTCTGTTCTAATTTTTTTTTAACTTTGGAGAATCAGTGTGACACTTGAAAAAGTCCCAAAGTATATAAAACTTGGGTTTGGGGTGTTTTTATTACTGTTTGGAGGTTTGTTTGTTTCTTTGTTTGTTTGTTTTAATTTCACTTTTCATAAGGTATTTCCCACTGGATAAACACTGGTATACCCTCATGTCATATTGTTAAAATTGAAATTTTACATCAGCGTTACCAAATTATTTGAGCTCAGAGTGATTCTTGAGTGTAGGGACTTTTGTAAAGGGCTGTTCTGGAAGCTCAACCCAGACACGTGAGAAGTGAGACTGATAAGCACAATGCAAGCAATGTACAGGCAGCACTGCATTGCCAGCAGCTAGGTCTTGTGTCCTCATTGGTTATGCTTTCATGAATTGAATGCTTCTTATTGACTGATGTTTACATGTGTGTGTGTCTGTGTGTGTCTGTGTTTTTTTTTAATTTGATTGAAACATAGCTCTGTATCTAATGAATCTTTATCAAGTCCTCTCTATCCATAACTTATCTTCGATATTCCTATATTCTACTATCGATCATATATCAACCTCCTATCTATCATTGTGTGTTTCTACTTGATAATGAAGCCAGGAGACAATTAGTTGTTTAGAAAGTCAAAGAGCAGAGGTAAACTCAAATATCTAATTAATCAAATAACAAGACATATCAAAGTCAGAGTATGGGAGCATAGGCTTCTTTTTTTATGACTGAATCTGTCACTTAGCAACTAGATATTATCTTTATACTAAAATGTCTAAAAAATTGAGTTGAGAACTAAGGTACTTTATTTGAAAAGGATACAATGAGAATACTATTTATAAGAGCCTCTTAGGAACTTATGAGAAAGAGTGCTGGACAGTTTATTTCCTAGACTTTCTATGTGATAATCACATGTTCTCTGCTGCCTGCTCTCCAACTTCATGGGATTCTGCTGACCAGACATCTCAGGGAAAAAAAAATCGGAACGCATTAAAGAAGAGTGAAAGTCCCCATAAGGTGAGGTTTTCCAGAAGAGCCCATTAATTTTGTGGCAAAGATTACCATCCTGTGTCCAGATCTTTGTTTGTCTGCAGTCAATTCCTGTGGTTCCGATAGTTGGCAGGCAATCAGAAGAAGTAGGGAAGACAGATGCTGGGCGGCACTAACCGGCAGTCAGCAACATAGCTTCACATGTTTGAAATCATGTTGTGGTTTTTTTTTTTTTTTTTTTTCTGCTTGATTTTTATTGTCTGCTTGGACGACAAACTTGCCACTCTTTTTGTGAAGCAGTGTTCCTTAGCATCACACTGCTTTAATACCTCTCTGACTTGGTGAGTGACATTTAGCTGGTTTTCTCATGAAAGAACACACTGTGTGCAAAGAAGCTTAGTAAAAAAGTTTTAGCTCCTGTGGAATTCTCTTCTCTCCTCTTTTCCCTATCATTTTTCTATTGTCCTTTCCATTCCTCTGACCTCATCTTTTCTTGTGTTTGTCTGCTTGTTTGCTTGTTCATTTAATGTGAGACCAGACTTCACTATGTAACCAAGGCTGCTTAGGGCTACCTCATTATGTAGCTTAGGCTAGCCTCAAACTCACAATGTTCCTTCCCCCTTATCCTCTTGTGGGCTAAGGAGTGTTTGCTTCATCCTGAGGGTGCCCTGTGCTTGATCAGAGATAATACTGTCTAGAACATAATATTTTGTCTTGATTTCAACCCGACGTATCATACCTCTTTGTCATAGACGCTGGTCAAATATATGAAGCAAATGTGCAGAAAGAAAAGGAAATTGGTTTGTCACAGCACTAATACCTGAAAATTATCATTTTCTCGTGCTAGTCCCCAAGTCTGAATTTCTACAGAGAAACTTTGTGATTTTGAAAACCATAAATAGAGGAGACTTTTATGTTGACATTGACTTAATCATCTGATTATTTTGCATATACAAACATTTTTTGAAGAGTTTTCTAGTCATGGCTTTTCTTTCACAGATCCTTCCCACTCTCTTACCAGCTCTCTCTCTCTCTCTCTCTCTCTCTCTCTCTCTCTCTCTCTCTCTCACCCGCGCGTGCGTGCGTGCGTGTGCTTTCTCTTGCTCTCTCACACTCTCACTCTCACTCTTGCTCTTGCTCTCACTCTCTTTTTCAGCAAACAAATGGGGAAACAAACAAAACTCAGGAGATAAAAGAAAAACACACAGGAACCACAAAAATTAAAACATAAAAACACAAAATAAGAAACCATACTATTTAAGCAAAAGACTAGTCAAACAAACAAACTGTCCTAACAAAGCAATATGAGATAAAAAAAATCTCGAAAAACATCATTGGCTGGGTTTATCTTTACCAAATAGTGCTGAGCACAGGCCCTGGTATTAAGTGTGGTTAATATACCCAGTGAGACTCCATTGGAACAAACAAGTTTTTTCCTTTGCAAAAAGCTGCTCAATGGTGATAATTTCTTGGTGAGTGATGGATGCCCATGTCCACCTCCCCCATTAGTCATGGAGTCATGACTAGCTTGGAACTCCTGCAGGCCTTGTGTATGCTGCACAGTCTCTGTGATGTGTGTCACTGCTGTTGTGTCCAGAAAACACCACTTCCTTGGAGTCCTCCACCTCCATTAGTTTGTGCAATATTTCTGCCTCCTCTTCCGCAGTTCCCTGGGCTCAGAGGGGAGGGGGAGTTTGATGAAGGCATCCCATTTAAGACTTACTGTTCTCAAATCTCTTAGTCTCTGCACATTGTCTAAATAATCTTCCAATCTTTTAAAAGAACATTGCTTAATGCTCTCTCTCAGTTCTCACTTCTGTCATAGGGTGAAAAAAATGACCTTACCCAGGCTTTTCATGTCAGGCATGGTATAGCAGCTTAACTATATTTTCAAGCAGAAGTAGGGCCCATAGAGCATAAATATATATTGTGGAATTGATACTCATTAACAATTCTTCTCCAGAGATACCCAATGCCTTGGGATTCCAAGATCTTCTGGATTATTTAATATAAAAGGTTTACTTCCTGTCTTCATCCCTGCAGAACTGGGCTTTATTTTCCATCTATTTTCTGACTTCTATGATCTTTCTGGCATGACATGATTCTTTCTTGATCCTCTCTCTTAGCCTTTCTTGGCTCCTGTCTATATACTTTCCTGGTTCCCATTGAAATCAATATGCAAAAGAAAGCACAGATTATGAACAAAGACTGACAATCATTTTTACATATTGTTTCTTTTCTCTATGTTGCTAGTGTTTTTGCTTGTTTGATTTTGTTTGTTTTACATTAGTATAATGTAACAAAGTCATTAGTTTGTAACTACAAACCTAAGATAAGTGGTTCTATAGCATTTAATCTTCTAATTTAATCTTTTCTCCTCTAGCAATTGCAATGAAGACCTCAAAACACAAATGCTATTTGTTAACTCTTTCAAAGAATGGCAAGCTGCCTATTTGAGGAAGGGATATAAATTCAGATTCACTGACTTCAAGGAACCTGTGTTCTGCTCTTGTGCCTTCTGGCTGTCCAAATTATGATCTAGGTATAAGGTAACTGCCTGTGAGCTTAAACCAGAATGCAGGGTAAAGACAGTTTGATATTAAGATAACATTATTTAGTTTTGACTGATTGAGAATTTCATACATGTATACAATGTGCATTGGTCAACTTCATGCCCATCTCTTCTACTCTAGTAACCCTCCCATCCCAATCACTACTATTCTCTTCTAATTTCCTATATTTTATCTCTTTATTTGAACCCATTGAGTTTATTCAGTGATATCAATAAGCATTCGAGTGTGGAGCCATCTACTAAAGCATTCATAGCCTCTTGGAGAGCACACCCTTGAAGAAAGTTCTCCAGCAGACATAACTTGCCAAAATCTCTTCAGAAAGAGATACAACTTCCTGATCATCTCTTAGCTCTTAGCTAGGATATTTTTTGGAGGTGGGAGGTAGCTGGATCTTATGTCAGTATTGTTCAGGGAGTCACAGAGTCACTGTTACTATCAATCATGTGTGCAAATGCCCTTTTAAATCCTCAAACCTGGTTTTCCTTCAATCACCTACTACCTCTTCCCCTTAAAATATGTCACCCCCCCCCCTTTGGAAAAAAAATACCTGAGTCTTGTTAGGAAAGGTTGTCATATAGATGTCAAATTTAGGGCTGAACTTTCCTTAATCTTGTAATCTCCATATGTTGATCAGTTGTGGGTTGGTATGCTAATTAGAATTCACTGTAAAAAAAGTTTATCTGATAAGAGTTTAGAGAAGTGCATAACTATGGATCTCATAAGTTTTTATGGAGTTAGTTTAATACTATATTCACTTAGCTGAATAATAGCAGTAACCTTGGAGCCCATAATCTACCAAGCCTCAGATTTTTGGCCTCATTAAGAATGGCAGGCATGAGTTCTAATTAAAAAGTGGCTGGTTATTCACATAACAATAGTGTCATTCTTTCACTAGTGAGTATATTTTGTGAAGGTAGTTATTGTGGGTCACAGTGTTGACAGCTAGATAAGACTGATAATTACTTTTTTCCACTTGTAGTGTGCCTAGAACTTCCTATCATTATGAAAGCTAGCCACTAGAAATGAAACTTCAAAGCAATACCAGCTTAATTTTCCCATGTTCTATGCATAAAGTCTATCCTGTCTTTATCAGCAGAGTTTTTTCTTCAGAAAGATGTGACGGTGATCACTCATGTTGTATACTCTAGCCTCTCAACCATTAGTGGCTATTGTCATTGCTCTTGCTTGCTCTAAAGTTTGTTTCATGTAAATCTTTGTCCTTTGATATTCAATTATAAAACAATTCTATGAGATATCCTTTCTTCATTATCCTATCTCATTCCATGTATTTAATATTTGTTTCCAAAATTTTATGTGAACTTAGTTTTTGATACATTTCACCATTTCCCCAATACTATAGACTTATATTCTTATGCTTGTAATAAAATCTGAAAGGTATATATAGTTTATTTCAATCCTAAAAAAGTTTACTCTGCGGAGAACAAATTACATGTTCATGAATATAAAGTAAGTTAACTGTCAAATTTCCCTCTAAAGCATTTCTTGAATCTAATAATTTATATATATATTTTTTATTGAAGATTTTTTATTTGTATTTCAAATGTTATCCTCTTTCCCAGTTTTCCCCCTGGAAACCACCTATCCCCTCTCCCCTCTTCCTGCTTTTATGAGGGTGTTCCCCAACCACCAAACCCCTCCTGCCTCCCTGCCTTGGCCTTCCCCTATACTAAGGCATGGAGCTTTCACAGGACCAAGGGCCTTTCCTCCCATTGATGTTCTGACAAGGCTATCCTCTGCTAGGTAGGTATATGGCTGGAGTCATGGGTCCCTCCACATGTACTCTTTGGTTGGTGGCTTAGTCCCTGGGAGCTCTGGGGGTCTGGTTGTTTGATATTGTTGTTCTTCCTATGGGGTTGCAAACACCTTCAGCTCCTTTAGTCCTTTCTATAACTCCTCCATTGCAGACCCCATGTTCAGTCCAATAGTTGAGTGTGAGCATCTGCCTTTGTATTTGTCAGGCTCTGGCAGAACCTCTTAGGAGACAGCTACATCAGGTTCCTGTCAGCTTCCTGTCTCCTTAGCTCTGCCTCCTTTTCCCTGTCCAATCACAGACCTCCTCTGTACTAATGTAATTGGACAGGGAAAATCCTGGGACAGTTAAATATATGCTAAAACTCCCGTCTGTGTTTGGCATCTTTCTGTTACTATAACAAACATATAAGTTAATCAAGTTATAAAGAAAATGGGTTTATTTTGCCTTGTAGTCTTTATAGTATCAGTTCTTTGTGGCTGTGGCAACCAATCTAGCATGTCATGATGGTAACATGGGAGAACAAAGTAAGACTCTTTTGAGCCTGGAATCTTAGAAAGAGACAAGAGAATGAAGTCTCATAATCCAATCACTTTAAGAACATCAATGACCTAAGATCTTTCACTAGGCTCAGCCTCTTAAAGTTCCTACTACGTAGCTGAGAACCAAGTCTTACTGGATGAGCCTTTTGGACAAGGAGCACACCAGATCTACACACTAGTACTGTTGTAGTGTGGAGTCAAAATCCAAACATTTCCAGAGACCACAATGTGCAAGGCAAGAATTTTAATTAATGGCCAGGCCACCTGCTCTCCTCGAGATCAGGAACAAGCAAGTGACCAACCAACTGCAAGAGGGAGACCCTTACTAGGTCTTTCATGACATTTGCAAGCAAGTCAATATTAATAGAAGAGAAGATTTGACAATTAACATAGGGTAGGTCAGCAAGACCGGTGCTAGAATTGAATAAGTGTGTACTATGATGCCTTGATATTTTCAGTTGGGTTTGACTGGTCAGGACCTCATGCTTACGAAAGCACTATGCTGACTGAGCCATCTTACCAAATCCCTGTTGCTCCCCCCTTTTTAAACCATTGAACATGTTTAACATTTATTTACTTATTTATTTTATATGTGTGTATAGTTGTGAGTGTCCTCAAGACACACTGTATATGAGTGTATGTGAATAGGGAGGACAACTGTGAAAGTTTGTTCTTTCCTTCACCATGTGGGTCCACAAGATCCAATTCTGATTCTTAGGAATGGTGGCATGGGCCTTTACCCTTTGAGCCATTATACCAATACTAGTTTTTTTGAGTTCTTTTTGTTTGTTTGTTTAAGATATTTTCTTTATTTACATTTCAAATGTTATCCCCTTTCCTAGTTTCACCTCTGAAACTCCCCTATCTCTTCACCCCTCCCCCTGCTCACCAACCCACCTACTCCCTCTTCCTGGCACTGGCAGTCCCCTATACTAGGGAATAGAACCTTCACAGGACCAAGGGCCTCTCCTCACATTGATGACCAACTAGGCCGTCCTCTACTACATATGCAGCTAGAGCCATGAATTAATTGTCTCCATCATTGGTTGAAGAACTAAATTAATTCCATTTCTTGCCTTTAATGTATGAGAAGGCCTGAGATTCAAGGTCAGTCTTGTGAAGAGGAGAGCATATTTTTTTAAATGAATGATGATGAATGATAATTTCAATGAGAAAACAAGAAGAATGTTCATAGGCTCGCACATTTGTGCAATTGACATCCCATTAGGGATTTGTGTTTGGAGGCAGTAGGATCGTTGATACTGGGTACACAGCTGAAAGAGCTTGGTCACTTCAACCTCTTGGGTTTGGAAGGTTAAAAACTTTATATTGTAGACCTGGGCTAGACTGCAATCATGATACATCCAGGTGTTTCACACTTCTATAGAAATGGATTAAATTTTCTATTATAATGCACTGGAATCTTTAGAAACTGTAGTCCAGAATAAGCCTGTTTTCTCCTAAGATATTTCTGTCAAGTGTTTTGGTCACAGCAAAAGAAATGATAATACAAGTTCATAAGAATGTAAGGCTATGAAGAAGAGAAGGCAGTGGCAGTCATGTAAGAAATGTCAGATGCTAGTGACTCAGTGGTACAAACTAAAGAACTGCTGGCATTGAAAAAGAAAGTATAGGTCATCAAACTGCTGGGAGATCTTTAGATAGACCATTGTTGGTGTTCCTTTATCATAATATTTCAGTGGCATGGCATCCAGTGGTCTAAGGATGTTTTTAAATCTTTTTTGTAGTGATTTATTATGTCACCACAAAACAACAGACATAAATTCGAATATCAACAAGACTTTTGATATTATTGACAAAAAAGAGACAGTATTCATTGACCTCTATACTAAGTTCCTTCAGCCATATTGTGATTTTCAAAGCAAAACCATGACCACATTCTCTGAACTACTAACCTAATATCAAGAGTACATGCTTCAGAATTCTTATATTATTTTATAAAGCTCTTTTTTATTTAAATGACTTTAGCCTGTTCTATTATTTTTGTTGTGACTTGAAGTTTCCAATTCTATTATAAAGTTGCCTTCTATTAGAAGGAACCTACTACTTTCTCTTAGTAGGTGTAAAATATAATACTATTTGGTTATTTATTTACTTCGAAAATTGCCCATGTGTTCTTTGACATTAGGGACACCCTTATATTCCATTTATATTCTAAGCCTTTACCATAGTATGTAATGAGGTAACATGGTCCAGATATGTAATCATATGTGGAATACTCTGTTTGTGAGAACATCTCAAGAAAACAAGAGTTTTTGAAATTCCTATCCTCAAACCATGGACTTGTCTTTGGAATGTGTTTTTGTGTCCCACCCAAGTATAGTGGATAGAGTGAGTTAACATAAGATTACTCATTATTGTATTCTCTTGTTAGTCAATTGTTTAAACTATTCTTTCTATGCTTCCATGTAATAACATGGGTTTTTTTTTGCCATATACTGCTTGTATATATGTATATATACTAATGATTGTATACAGCTCAAATGCATTAGAATTTTACTCATGACCCCCTTTCAACCTTAAAAGTATAAATTGAGGTTAGGAATAAAGTTGGCTATTGCATGAGACTTTATTCTGCCTGACATGTCAGATACATTCTCCCAGGTCCCACCACCTCTAGAACAGTGACAGTGTAGTACATAATAGGACATGTGTTTTGAATAAGTGATACATGATAAGCAAAGTAGGGAAATTAAGAAATGTATGTAGAAGACTCACTTCTAGAAATTGACTGTATTTTACATGCATAGTTACTTTGATGGTCATTCTGCTAAGTCATAAGGGGGTGAGCACCAAGATAATCTCAGGACTCAAAGAACTGACATGGAGATGACAGTACCTATTACTGTACTATTTCACTGCGAATTTGGCATATAGAACTTAGAGAATGGACATATGGGCTCGTCAAAGCAACTCACCAAGAAAGACACCAGTGGAGTAACTCAAGAAGATTTGCTGTCTGAGGTCCAAGATTCACTCCTTTTCTCATGTGTTTTGTTTTGTTTTTTTTTTTTTGTATTTGAATAGTTCATTTTACTATTATGAAAGGAACTGATGGACTCTTTGAAATATATTCCTTTGTGGTTTAAATTTGCCATGGGAGTTTCAGTTATCAATGGCAAAGTATACCTTAGGCTTCAAGGAGATATGAGCTGGATATAGAAGGATGAGCATCATTACAGGGGCTTGTGAGTATTGCACATGAGCAAAGTAAGAAAGTCATGGAAATAAGTCATTGTAATGGTTATACCACTAAAGGTTGTATCAGGAGACACATTTGAGAGAAAACTTTAGTTTCAGTGGTATAGATAACAAAATGTACAGTATTTTTCAGGAATGCAGAACAGTCACTCATAACAGCAAGTTCTTAGGTAGACAAAACAGTCTATAAGTGTAAATGTAACTATTCTCAACCACAGGATTGCCAGAGGTTAAGACAGAAATAGAACTCAAAAAATTAAGTTACAAATCCCCCTCCCTAACCGCTAATACCACACCCTTCCTACAGTGCATTTAGTGTGAAATAGTTTTTAGGTTTCCGTTCATGCTTGTAGGCAACTGAACTAGGGTGGAAAAATTAAAAACAGACTCTGCAGTACAAATTCATTTTTCCTTTCCATTTAAGGACCTTGAATCTAAAACAGAAATAATTTCAAAGATTTCATAGAAATTAGAAACCAAAAAATGTAGTTTTATTCTGAAAGTTTTTTTTTTTTTTGAAAACACACTGCAGCTTGTAAAAATAAGCAAAGAGACTGCTCTGCTGAAAGAGGACCATACAGCTTTGTACTCCTGAGAAGTGCTATCTGTCACAGAGAAACATTAATAAGGATTTTGTTTCTTCAGACAAACCTTGACAGCAGAGGATTATTCAAAAGATGAAGCTATCTTTGCTGCTTTAATTATATTCGACTATTAATTGGCTGCATGCTTTAATTTTCCAGTGTAAAGGTTCATTAGCACATTTTCATGCAGAGAATTCAGAGGTGAAAGGAGCCTAGAGTCCAGAGACCTAGTACTTCATGAAAGGGCCTCTTTTTTCCCCTTCCATTTCCTGTTTTCCTACTCCTTCCCCTAGCACCAGCCAAGCTCAGAGTAACACTGTGCTGTAGCATGAATAGCTCAAAGCGACATTAATTATTGTATTTATTTACTTTTTGTCTTTTTTGGGTGGCCTGCCTGGAGACAGTGAAGTTTGGCTAGCAGGACTGCCTTGCAGATGTGCTAAGTTTAATTTCTTTTCTCTGACACAAGTGATAGCTTAATGATACTAATTTCAGTTAGTCAAGATATTTGACTCCTGAGGCACAAATTGGAAATTTTTGTCCGACTCAATGTCAGACATTCAAAGCAAGAATTTTTAGGGCCATATATTTATCATATATTTAGTTGGAGATAAGTGATTAAATATACCTTTTGAATTTCAGTATTGTGCCATTTTGTATATACTATAAGAATTCATTTTGTTGTTCACAAAGGCTAAAATTGCAGTGTTTTCAATGTTACAGGATGATTATCTTCGTGAAACATGTATTACATTTTCTCAAATATCTATGAAGTAAATTTACAGTAGAATCTAATGAAATTTCTTTTTTAAACAATGAAGTCTTTTCAGAATAAATACATTTATTAAAGATATTTTAATGGAGTAAAGTTGTGATTAAAATAAGGAATATGAAATCAAAGACTAATGAATAGAGGTATTCAAAACACCATGAGTCTAGAGAGGGTTGTCTTAGGGTACCCCTGGCTTTCCCAGAGTTCACGCCTAGACTAATTTACTTTGGTATTTCAAACCTCACATTCTTTTCCTCACCTCAGACTTGGAGCTCTCAAGACTTTGAATTCTTCTTTCATAATTTTAGTCTGTGTGTCTCTTTGAAATTCAAAGTTTCCAGAAATAGCATATTAATACAAAGAAGGAAGTCAGTTTGCTTTTATCATTAGAATCCCCCCTCCCATCTCAGGTTGTCCCATAATAACTGGTCTTTAAAGCAATGAGATCAAATTTGCAGACTGGCTGGAATTTTCCACATCACTTACCTGCTCAGGCTTTAGTTTTTTGGTAGCCTTACTACTTCTTAATTGTAAGGTTTAAAACAGATGAAAGGAAACATTTCATTGTGAGATTAAATAATGTTCAATTGCATTTTTAAAAATTTTGGTATATTTTATGACATGTTGACAAATGTTTTCTGAACATGGTCAAAGACATTTGACAAGTGTGGTGTCATGGAAATATGAACTTGGTAATGGTAGGGCTTTTCTCTCCCCTTCGCAGGGAATGCTTGTTTAATATTCCAGAAAATTAATCAGCAAACATTTTTTTCCTGATATTCTGAAGTAGACACTTTGAGAATGCAGCTCTGGTGGTTAGTGGGGACAGAGTTTTCACATAGAATCTTAGAGTTAATAAAGATATGACAAGTTTTGAAAATCCAATTAAATTAATTTTTGAATAATGAGTTACTGATTTAATTTTTTTTGAATAATGAGTTGCTGATCAGTTACTGATGTTGAGCAAATTTACTTCTAGAACATTTATTAGTGAATTGAATTAGATTTCTTATCTCTTGAAAGCCATGTTTTCATAACTTCTACCATGGTAACGTGTTTCTATTTCATAGTTTAGATACTTAGAAAAATATATAAACTTAATTCCCCCCACACACACTTTTTTGCACACTTTAGTACATGAAAAGTTAAAGGAATTACTTCCTTTTTAAAAATTATCTCACCCCGGGACTGCATTTGAATGAAAACCTTAAAGAAATATAGTTGCTTTATATCCTATTTTTTCATGTTTTTCAATGATATTTTCAGTCCAAGATTTTCATCTGTGAAGTTGCTAAGGCAAATTAGAGAGAAAAAATTTCCTATTTTTATTCATTAAATTTGGTTTAGATAATTCTCGACAATCTCTCAAATATATACAAGCCTCACCAACAACTCATACCCCTCACTACTCTATCGCCACTTCTTGCTCACAAATCTCTCTCACACATTTGTGAGTTGTAGAGGAATTTTAAGCCAGCAACATCAATACAGACTGGAATACAGACACATCTTTATTACTCACCTTTAATCCCAAATAACTTAGGTAAGGTTAGTTGGCAGAAGGAAGCAGCCATGTTTAAAAGTGATATTTAATCAAAGGACAGACAAAGTGTGATGAGTTAGAGAAATATTTGACAGAATGAGTCAATACACCCAACTCTCATGAGAGCAACCAGGGAAGCGACTTTATTTTATAAAGAGTGCATGGAGACAGAGTCAGTCAGGTCTGTTCTGTCAGATCATTTCATTGCAACAGAAATGAGTTTGTTCATTAGTTCATGCACCTCAACAGAGGTGGTTGAAGCCAGAGAATAAGGATCCAGATTAGAACTAATTGCCAGAGTTAGTTTGAGGTCAAGCAGAGCAATTCAGTGATAAGTTGAGAGAAGCTAGATTGCATCAGTCAGCTTGGAGAAGAGTTTGAGCCAGACCAGATGAGTTGAACCAGCCAGAGGTCAGAGAGTACTAGAAAGAGTGACCTTACTCAGTAGCAAACCTCTGAGACAACAATTACATCAGGTGAATAACAGTTACTTTTACAATGTTGATTCATGTTGTTCTTTGATCCACTGACATTAAGCAGGGCTATCTGTGTGGGCCTTGGTTTGGAGAATCTGTTGGAACCTGGTGGGCTCAGGAGTGGGGACATAAGCAAAGACAATGTTTTCTTCTTTTTCAGAGTCTACTAATAGCCAGTATATCAGAAGTAAAGAGTAAGCCCTATGAGTCTCACTTATTGTTGGTATAGTGTGTATTGTTGGTAGGGTAAGTAGTGTGTGAGCCCAGAGCACAATTTTATTACTCCATCATATTAAAAGTGGATATAATTTTGGAATCTCCAGAAATAAGTGTATTATTAATACAGCATCACATCCCATGTACATCCCCATACGTTTTCACCATAGTCTACAGCATTTTTCCATTTGTCCAACAAAAACCCATGGTAAAATGTGTGACAGAAGGCCATGATGTCACTGTAGGCAAGCTAACTTCAGAATTTCCACCAGTGCCATCACTAATTGCTAACTTCAATGATTAACCTGGGATGTACTCTGACCCCCCAAAAGAGGTGACCTTAATTCACACTGTAAGAATGCCATAATATTTAAGTATATTCATAAAAGAAATACTAATGTTTCCTGGAAAAATAATTAAAAGCTCATCATATTTGATTTTATATCCAGTATAAATGTACTTCTATTACCCTGATTCTAGAGACAAACTTAGTTTTGAATGATATCTTTGTGGATTTACAAAGATCATTTTGTTTAGATCTTCTTCTGAGGCTCAGCTGGGATCCAATTATGTAAATTAGTAATTTTTAAAGAAAATGTTAGCCGGGCATGGTGGCACAAGTCTTTAACCCCAGCATTTGGGAGGCAGAGGCAGGCAGATTTCTGAGTTCAAGGCCAGCCTGGTCTACAGAGTGAGTTCCAGGACAGCCAGGGCTACACAGAGAAACTCTGTCTCAAAAAATGAAAAAACAAAACAAAACAAAAAACAAAAAAGAAAGAAAATGCTAAATATTTAACATAAAGTTTATAATATTTTTAGTAAGTAATTGTGTGATTATTTTAAGGATACTTGTATTTTACACCACTAGTATTTTAAAGTGTATTTGACATAATTGATTTATTCACAGGAGTAGAATTTTTGGTATATTGTAAAAAACACCATCTCTATATGTTAATCACAAAGTTGTGTAAATAGTTATGGTGAAATATAAGATTGTAAACACTTGAAAGTGTATCATAATGTATTATTACATTTTCGAACAGGTTTCAACATGGAGAATGGGATACTTTGATAATAGAATATCACCAAATCTTACTGACCATATATGCTTTCTATATTTTTAAACACAAATAAACCCCATTCCTTGAACACATAATGGAGAGACATTCTGAAGTGTGTGGGGTGGACAGGGTAGAATGTGTCTGGTGCACCTATTTTCTCATTTTGCCAACTCTCCAGTTCTCTTGACATTCTCTGGAGTCTCATCATTATATCCATGTTGTGGCTTTTCCTCTGATCAGGCTCACTTTCCCTCAGCTGCCCCTCTATGATCACCATAGAGGTATGATGCTATGTAGTTAAAGTTGCATGTTAGACACCATTGTCTTTTGTTGAACTTTTAGACTAATTTCACCCAACAAAATATCATACTGCCTGACATTCCAGTTTTTTGCCTATCACACTCTTGTGGAAGACCCCACGCTTCTGCTTTCAGGTGTCGCTCAAGCTCAATTTTTATCTAATGACCATGCAAGAACACTCAATGTCATCTATCTATAATTTATGCAAATTAAATTAAGATTCTATTATTTCTTTGTTCTGCTTTATATCAATATACACCTGAGGTATTGAAATTAAACTATACCTACATTGATTCTTCTTTTCAAAAAACAAACAGTGAGCAGGTGAGGGAGCCATCTTAGGTCCCGGGTTCTTCAATCTGCTCAGGTCAGCTCGCAGCGTGTGAATGGTGAGCAAGCAGACTACAGAAGCAAGACAGCTTCTGGGACAGACCTCATTTCAGACTCGAGACATCCAGGCACCTTCCCCACCAGAAAAGAGGTGCCCGCCCTGGAGGGCTCTGACTGCCTGAACAGGTGAGGAAGCCATCTTGAGTCCCAGGTCTCTCAGAGACCAATCTGCACAGGTGACAGTGCAGACTGCAGGAGTGACACAGCTTCTGGGACAGACCCTGTTTCAGGATCCAGGCATCTGGGCACCTTCCCCTCCTGAGGAGAGGTGCCAACTAGGGAGGGCTCTGAAGGCCAGAGCAGAAGAGAGAGCCATCTTGTGTCTAGGAGTGTGTAGACTGCAGAGACAGGATATCTTTTGGGACAGGCCCTGTTTCAGGCCTTTATCTTCAGCCAGGAGGCAGGCCTGAACACCAGACCTCTGTGCACCTTCCCTGTAAGAGAAGAGCTTGCCTGCAGAGAGTACTCTGACCACTGAGACTCAGGGGAGAGCTGGAATCGCAGGGCTGCTGACAGAAGCAAAACGAATCAGAGGAGGAACAAGCTCCAAACAGAGACAACTATAACAACTAACTCCAGAGATTACCAGATGGCTAAAGGCAAACGTAAGAATCTTACTAACAGAAACCAAGACGACTCACCAGCATCAGAACCCAGCACTCACACTTCAGCAAGTCCTAGATACCCCAACACACCTGAAAAGCAAGACTCGGATTTAAAATCATATTTCATCATGCTGTTAGAGGACATCAAGAAGGTAATTTATAACTAACTTAAAGAAATACAGCAAAACAGTGCTAAAGAGGTAGAAGCCCTTAAAGAGGAAACACAAAAATCCCTTAAAGAGCTACAGGAAAACACAACCAAACAGGTGATGGAATTGAACAAAACCATCCAAGACCTAAAAAGGGAAGTAGACACAATAAAGAAAACCCAAAGTGAGACAATTCTGGAGATAGAGTCCCTAGGAAAAAAAAATCAGGAACCATAGATGCGAGCATCAGCAACAGAATACAAGAGATGGAAGAGAGAATCTCAGGTGCAGAAGAGTCCATAGAGAACATTGGCACAACAATCAAAGAAAATGCAAAATGCAAAAAGATCCTAATTAACAACATCCAGGAAATCCAGGACACAATGAGAAGACCAAATCTACTAATAATAGGAGTAGATGAGAATGAAAGTTTTCAACTTAAAGGACCAGCAAATATCTTCAACAAAATTATAGAAGAAAACTTCCCAAACCTAAAGAAAGAGATGCCCATGAACATACAAGAAGTCTACAAAACTCCAAATAGACTGAACCAGAAAAGAAATTCCTCCCAACACATACTAATCAGAACAACAAATGCACTAAATAAAGGTAGAATATTAAAGCCAGTAAGGGAAAAAGATCAAGTAACATATAAAGGCAGACCTATTAGAATTACACCAGACTGGTGCAGCAGCTGGATATAAAATTAACGCAAACAAATCAGTGGACTTTCTCTACAAAAAGGAAAAACAGGATAAAAAAGAAATTAGGGAAACAACACCCTTTACAATAGTCACAAATATAAAATACCTTGGTGTAACTTTAAGGAAGTGAAAGATCTGTATGTCAAGAATATCAAGTCTATGAAGAAAGAAATTCAAGATCTCAGAAGATGGAAAGATCTCCCATGCTCATGGATTGGCAGGATTAATATAGTAAAAATGGCTATCCTGAAGAAATCAATCTACAGATTCAATGCAATCCCCGTCAAAATTCCAACTCAATTCTTCACTAAGTTAGAAAGGGCAATTTGCATATTCATCAGGAATAACAAAAAACCTACAATAGCAAAAACTATTCTCAACAATAAAAGAAACTCTGGGGGAATCACTATGCCTGACCTCAAGCTGTACTACGGAGCAATTGTGATAAAAACTGCATGGTACTGGTACAGCAACAGACAGGTAGATCAATGAAATAGAATTGAAGACCCAGAAATGCTCCCACACACTTATGATCACTTGATCTTTGACAAGGGAGCTAAAACCATCCACTGGAAAAAAGACAGCATTTTCAACAAATGGTGCTGGCACAACTGGCAGTTATCATGTAGAAGAATGAGAATTGATCCATTCTTATCTCCTTGTACAAAGCTCAAGTCTAAGTGTCTCAAAGACCTCCACATAAAACCAGAGACACTGAAATTAATACAAGAGAAAGTGGGGAAAAGCCTCAAGGATATGGGCAAAAGGGAAAAAAATCCTAAACAGACAGCAATGTCTTGTCCTGTAAGATCAAGAATTAACAAATGGAACCTCATAAAATTGCAAAGCTTCTGTAAGGCAAACGACTGTCACTAAGACGAAAAGGCCACCAACAGATTGGGAAAGGATTTTTACCAATCTTAAATTTGAAGGGGACTAAGATACAATATATACAAAGAGTTCAAGAAGCTGAACTCCAGAAATTCAAATAACCCCCTTAAAAATGGGTTACAGAGCTAAACAAAGAATTCTCAACTGAGGAATACTGAATTCTCAGGCTGAGAAGCCCCTGAAAAAAATGTTCAACATCCTTAATCAGGGAAATGCAAATCAAAACAACCTTGAGATTCCACCTCCCACCAGTCAGAATGACTAAGATCAAAAATTCAGGTGACAGCAGATGCTGGCGAGGATGTGGAGAAAGAGGAACACTCCTCCATTGCTGTTGGGATTGCAAGCTTGTACAACCACTCTGGAAATCAGTCTGGCGGTTCCTCAGAAAATTGGACATAGGACTACCGGAGGATCCCGCAATACCCCTCCTGGGCATATACCCAGAAGATGTTCCAACTGTTAATAAGAACACATGCTCCACTATGTTCATAGCAGCCTTATTTATAATAGCCAGAAGCTGGAAGGAAACCAGATGTCCTTCAACAGAGTAATGGATACAGAAAATGTGATACATTTACCTAATGCAGTACTACTCAGCTATTAAAAACAATGAATTTATGAAATTCTTGGACAAATGGGTGTAACATGGATACAGAAAATGTGATACATTTACCCAATGGAGTACTACTCAGCTATTAAAAACAATGAATTTATGAAATTCTTGGACAAATGGGTGTAACTGGAGAATATCATTCTTAGTGAAGTAACCCAATCACAAAAGAAGTCACTCACTGATAAGTGGATATTAGCCCAGAAATTTAGAATAGCCAAGATACAATTTGTAAAACACAAGAAAATCAAGAAGAGGGAAGACCAACGTGTGGATACCTCATTCCTCCTTAGAATAGGGAACAAAATACCCATGAAAGGAGTTATAGAGACAAAGTTTGGAGTTAAGATGAAAGGATGGACTATCCAGAGACTACCTCACCTGGGGATCCATTCCATAATCAGTCACCAAACCCAGACACTGTTGCATATGCCAGCAAGATTTTGCTGAAGAGATCCTGATATAGCTGTCTCTTGCCAGGCTATGCCAGTGCCGGGCAAATACAGAAGTGGATGCTCACAGTCATCTATAGGATGGAACACAGGGCCCCCAATGGAGAAGCTAGAGAAAGCACCCAAGGAGCTGAAGGGGTCTGCAACCCTATAGGTGGAACAACAATATGAACTAACCAGTACCCCCAGAGTTTATGTCTCTAGGTGCATATGTATCAAAAGATGGCCTAGTAGGCCATCATTGGGAAGAAAAGTCCCTTTGTTATTGCAAACTTTATATGCCCCAGTACAGGGGAATGCCAGGGCCAAGAAGTGGGAGTGGGTGGGTAGAGGAGTGGGGCAGTGGCAGGGTATAGGGAACTTTTGGGATATCATTTGAAATGTAAATAAAGAAAATATCTAATAAAAAATAAGAATTAAAAAAAAACAAACCAAAAAACCAAAAAAAAAAACAAAAACAAAAAACAAACAAACAAAAAACCCATGAACTTGCTAACCTGAATATTGCTTATTAGACAATGCATACTAAAGTGATTGTTAGAGATTCATAGCACATTTATAAAATTCATAAGCTACTAACTTGAGATAATGACAAAAAGAGAAAGGAAACATTGAAAACACTGGAACTTATGACATGGTCTGTTGAAAGAACATGCAGGTCCTTAGTTTAAACTTTCCACATTATATTCAGTTATTTTAGATCGGTATTTACAAAATGGTTATTTACTGATCTGTAGTAAATATCTGATATAATTTTGACCTCACATTTAACTACTTTTATATAAAACCATTTCTATCTCTCTCTTTTTTTTTGATGATTTTTTTGAAACAGGGTTTCTTTGTGTAGCCTTAGTTGCTCTGGAACTCATTCTGAAGACCAGGCTGGCCTTGGACTTATTTACTCTGCCTCTAGAGTTCTTAGATTAAAGGTATGTACCAACACCACCCATAAGTCTATTTATGAATAGAATTTTGTCAGTTTGTAGTCTAAGAGACAGTTGATTACTAACATCGATTAAAGTATCCATTTAGCTGAGCATGGTGGTGCATGCGTTTGATCCCAGCACTTGTGAGGCAGAGACAGGCAATTTTCTTCGTTCAAGGCCAGCCTGGTCTACAGAGTGAGTTCCAAGACAGCCAGAGCTACACAGAGAAATCCTGTCTCTAAATACAAAAAGAAAGAAAAAAAAAGTGTCCATTAAATCCATAAAATTATTTTTTTGCATAAAATAGGCAGTATTGCATCTACTTGAATCTCATAGATAGAAATTAGAAATGGTACAGTGTAACCCACCAATATAATAAAAAGTTCAAGACTAATGGACACAAGTTATAAAGGTAAATAGAAAATAATGGATAAGTATGATTGACTAATCTTCTTAATCATGGTATAGGAGGAATAGTGTAGAGAATACTAATAACACAGATAAGTCAGAGAGAAACTGTAAATTTTAGGAAAGAATACACTAACTTTTATTTATAAAGGTTTAGAAGCCAGGCATGGTCATGTGTACCTATGACTCCAGGACTAGTGAAGTAAAGAAGGTAGATCAAGAGTTCAAGAACATCCTTGACTACTCAGTGAATTCTGTACCAGGTTTGAGACTATGCACCACCAACCCATCCTTAAAGACCATTGTGAATCAATAGGATAAGTACTTCAGAAAAACAACTGGACAACAGTTGCAAAGACGAAGTAATTTTATAAGTGATGATTCTGAAAGTACATATACAAAGCTCCAGTGATTGTAAATTCACTGCCAATTAACATTGGTAAATTAAAACAATAGAGAATCTCTCTCTCAACAGTACCAATAGACACGTGGCATATCTACTTTTATTGTGAATAGAAAAAACAGCCCTTGCTTAAATAAATAATGTAGAACCTATTTTTTTTTTAATGTCTGGGAATTCTTGGTAAGATAAAATGCCTAGTAATGTTACTCTTAGACCTATGGTCTTCAGTTTTATAAGCATGTTTTTGTTATGAAAAATTTAAAGGGGAAGATAACAAACAAGAATGTATTGTGAAATTAATTATAATACATTAGTTTAAAAAAAGAAGAGAAAAAACAGGTCAGAGTAAATTTCAGAGCATCTTTCAACATTTGTTTTAAAATATCTCAGAGTTTAATGTATAAAGGCATAGAAACAGCGTTCTCAGGATCACGTTAGAGCGTTAACAGAGAATATGGAACTATAGGCCATTTTTGCCTATCTATCTTGCTCTTGTGTATTTTCTATAGTAAAATATTTCAGATAAGCAATAGGATAAGTGCAAAGACAGTTAAGGAAACATAGCATCAGTGGTCCACTGGGATTCTGAGAGTGTGAATGTGGGTGTTAGGAGGTAAGTCATTTTCTTGGTCACAGAGCAAAGTCTCTGAAAGTTTTACTCAGGAGAAAAGGTTACTTTGTTGTGTGAATGTTCACGAGGACAAAAATCAGTACTGTAGCATTGTAGTTGATTATTAGAAAAGACTCAATAGCCTCGCTGCTATTGAGTTATTCAAACTTAGGGAAATGAGAAATAATTCGATTTTAAAGACACTTTTATATTTTTGGCACATATTGGAGTAAATTTGGCATAAAAGTCTCATTATTCAGATTTGAAAGGAAATGAGCATCTTGCTCAACATAGATGATCAGCTGCTAAAATCCTGACTAAATTGTACTTTTAATTCCTCGTAATCCTTCAAATCCCTCCCAAGAGGGAACACTAGGAATTCAGACCTATTACCACTGTGCAATTTTCTAAGCAGAAGGTACACTTACATTAGATAGAGCTATTTCTTAAGGAATATTAATCTGGAGGCCAAAATTCAGCTATGGGTCTTAATTTTAAAAAGTAGTATCTATAAAAAGTCATCACTTTTGCAGACAATGATATTTAGTAACTGTAATTTTTTTATTTTTTATTTTTTGGATTACACGTTGGTCCTATAATTGGGAAACACTTATCATTGGAAGAAAAAAGGAGCAAATAGACAAATCATAGTTTCATGCATTATATATTAAATAAATTAAAAGAAGTTATAACTGGAAAATTTAGTCAAGGAAATACTGACTACTAATAAAATTTCCATGCAATTTATTTTTATTAGTCATCAAAAATAGAGTAGTAATATGATTTTGGTCATTAGACACATTTAAAACCACTATTTTAAAAATGGGGAAGATCAGATTTACAGAATTACAGATCCTGTGGGTAGCCATTGATCTCATGAGACCTTTCTTTACATTTTATTGGGAAGTGAGTTATGAACACTACCCATTCATTTATAATAAGTATGTATTTAAACTTTATTGTCTCTCCTGTTTCTAGTTTAAGGAAAAGAGGGCTCCATGTTATCTGGACATTCTGCATAATACTACACTGGCTCATAATATTGATAATGTCGTATAAAGGTGAATAATCATGGAGTTAATTATACTGAAGGTTTTGATATGGTACAAATGTATATGATGAACAAGATAAAGAATAAAAATGTAAAATGTGAGACCCTACATATCAGTATATTACAGGATGTCAACTATATGCTAAAATCCCTTTTAAGTGTAAGAAAAAAGTTACACATTATATCCAGGATGATATTGACCAGAGGGTGCATTCCATACTATGAATACTGTTCCAGTCTGCTGACAATTTGAAAGACTCTGTGTTAAGTATATCATATACTTTATAAATTGCATAATGGTAATAGTTGTGCTCAATTTATTTCTGAAAGAAAAGAGCCTTTTAATTGGACAAAAATGGGGAAATGTTGTGGATTGCCCTGGTGTTGTTGGTATTTTGTTGCTGATGCTGTTTCCTCAAGATGTATTCAGGTAGTTACATGTGAAAATTCTCCCCATTTTAATTGGTCAAATAAAGGCTAAAGCCTGTGATTGGGCAGTGGAAGGGAAAGGTGGAGCTTGAAGTTTTAGAGAAGGAGAGAGGGGATGAAGGAGAGAGAGGAAAACAGAGGAAGTAGAGTTGGAAGGAATATACAGCAGAGCTACGTGGCCTAGAGAAGCTGCAGGTAGCAAAGATTCTCATAGCTTGAGAATTGAGTAGTGTAGTGGGATATCTGCCCAAGCTAGGCATGCAGCATATAAATATTATAACTGAGTTGTGCGTTCTTTGAATGGGCTTATTGGGGTTGGAGATAGTTTTGAATAGGGGAAACAAGAAAAGGTTCCATAGTGGATCAAGGATCTGCTATCTAGAAGTTGTTAATGTATGACAGTATCAACAGGGCCAAAAATTCTGTGAGAATTTTATGAATTGATTACCTCAAAGATTCTGGAACTATTGAAATAAGAATGGAGTTTAGGTCTGTCTGGTGGGCAAGAGAACATCTACCATGAAGAAAAAAGTATAAACATGGAAAAAATGAGACTAAGGCCAGCACCTGTAATTAGCTACCCTAGGGTTAACACAGTGGCCATAATGATAAGTAGTATGGTGACTACAAAGGAGACTGTGGGTGGGCACAGGATATAAAATTATCAATATTCAGGAGGTCCAACTGAGTCATGATCAATGCAGTATTTTTTGACAAACTCATGACCTTCTATAGCTAGCTACATTTCAAACTACCAGCTATTCCTCTTGACTTTGGTTCATCCCCTCCATAGGTGTGACTTTGTCTTTCTACCTAGATGGCTTCCATCTGTTTGTGGTGTGTTTGGTCTATAAGATTACTTGGAACACATTAAATCTGACCAAGAAATACATTTTAGTAGAGTAAATAAAATGTATTTAGCAATAAGAACAGGGTATGGAATCTATTGTTTTACCACATAATATATGAAAAGCTTTTGTCTAGAGACACTGATAGAGTAATTTTATAAAGATAACAACTTGCACCTGTGCCGCACCATTAATATTTATTAATATGTACATATAATAAACAATATATCAACATATATTAACATATAGGATCTAGTAATGCTTACATAGTCAGTTCACTACATGCAATATATTGATATATATATAATGCTATACAATTACTTCATATCAACTATATTAAAACTTATTCAAAGTTAACATAAATGATAAAAGCAAATTCTGTTATAAAAACTTTTTATTACTTTAATACCTGAAATTATTTAGCTTAACTTTTTTACATTCTTCTATTTTAAACAAATCTATTTTAATTTGTTTTGTTTTATGTCTGTCTGTGCTATAGACATATCTATAAATCCATTTTATATTCTTTGAAAGCATCGATATTAAAGTTACTATTATTAATATATGTGGGGGCACACACATGTCACAGCAAATGGGTGGAGATCAGCCCACAACTTTGCAGAGTTTTCTTCTTCTATGTCTGCATGGGTTCTGGGAATTGAACTGAGATCATTGCACTTGTGCTATAAGCATCTGCACTTATTGATCCTTCTTGCTGGGCCTACAAATTCATTGTTAATACTTTTGATTGCATTTTTAAAGTTTTGTTCTACTGAAAGTGTCTTAAAGCTTTCAGACTGATGTTACGATGTTCTTTCCTCATACTACCATGTTTTTGGTTTTGTTTTTCAAAAGGACTGTGATATAAATCTAATATCTGTGTAAATAACACAAATACAAATTAAATGTTACACAAACATTATGTGTGAATATATGTGGATAACGTCAGTGGTGAATCTTATAGTTTTGGAAGAGACAGGATGGAACCCAATAATCTGGTGAGATTTATTTATTTTTCTACGTCTGAAAGTGAAGAATCTACTGTCAGCCCACAGGTCTCAGAAGCAGTAACAGCTTTATGTCACACTTTTCAGTAACCATTATCCCAGCCTAGTGTAATGCTAAATTTATAGACTCTCATCCACTTTAAAACTTGAAGGAGAATTCATCTCAAGCCTAATATGAAACCTTCAGTAGGAGAAAGGCATCTGGGTAACATCAGGGTTTCTAGTCTACTGCTACCCTACCTAGCAGTTGTTGCTTTCTGGCTTCAAAGATAGAAATGAAGGAGAGAAAAGACGCTGAAAATGTTTTATATAATCTACAGTCTTCACTCTTGCCCTCGTGATCAGTAATCGACTTATTATAATTGGCATTTGAAAGTGGGATGCTTTGTAACACAAATCTAAATAAAATATGTGATATTGACTTGAGCTGAGATGGAAGGACGACAGGGCCATTATATAACTCGGAGCAACGGTAAGGAAATTGTTGTGGGAAGGTGGAGAAAGGAAACCCTATGTTGTGATGTGGAAAACAGAGAGAACATCATGTGTAATGAGAAACAATATAAGTAGATACACAGTGTCTTCTACTTTCATACTTGAGTGAACACATGCTGTTGCAGGAAATTTTAAAAGACATCTCGTTCCTACAGTTGCATCTCTGCCCAGGCCACTTGGCTGGCCATGCACTGGCGGGCAATGGCCGACCTGTTTTTTTTTTTTTTTCTCATGGAGACTGATTCAAAACTCCAGTCTCTCCATCCAGCTCACTAGGTTCCTGCTGGCAAGTTGTTACCATGCCAACCCGGTGCTTCAAATCCCCCATGGCCTTTGTGGTGCACATCTGGCAAACCCACACTTTGTTGACGTACCTTCTTCTCTTGAACCTAGACAAGCCTCTGTGTGAAGGAAAACACAACACAAATGAAGTTCAGAGACAATGGTAACTCAATATCTGGGCACGACAACTAAAACCTAATCTTGTAAGCTTTATTAAAATCTGATTCTTCTGGTGGCAAATCTTTGCAGATTTGCCATGATACCAGAAAGCTCTAGCAACTACATCTTCCCCATATGCTGTCCCCAGAAGTCTCAGGGATTGGTTCACAAGAAGCCACCTGAGTATGTGACTCATTCCACATTCCAGACAACCTCTCCCAGGCGAGCAGACTTAACATAAGATAAAAGCAGCACAGAGCCATCCACAACAACATGCAACATTAGAAGTGTGAACACCAAGCTGTCAATCCCACTCACACCAAAAACAAACAAATAAACTCCAGAACCAAAATAAAAAGAAACACACACACACACACACACACACACACACACACACATAGACACATACCTGTGAACCTATCATTAAACATCAAGTAGGTGTCTCACAATGAAACTCAGTAACTCAGTTCTGGCACTAACTTATAATAATATCAGACCCCACAGACTGAGTGTATGGTTCGTCAAAACTAACCTCTTTCTATTTATACATCAATTAAAAACTGAATTTATTAAGAAATTATTCCTAATAATTGATTATTAATCACACGTTCACACAATTTTTCTGAGTTCAACCTTTTTCCAAAGTGACCCATAGAACTTAATTTATGTCCACTCATATGTGATAAATTATATCATAATGGTACAGATGAATAGGAAGAGATATTTTGCTAATAGTCTTCCTCTTTCTTTCCTTTTTACTTTCTCTCTCTCTCTCTCTCTCTCTCTCTCTCTCTCTCTCTCTCTCTCTCTCCCTCTCTTTCTTTCTTCCTCTCTCTCTCTCTTTCTTTCTTTCTTTCTTCCTCTCTCTCTCTCTCTCTCTCTCTCTCTCTCTCTCTCTCTCTCTCTCTCTTTCTTTCTGACATGTGATCAGAAGCTCAGGCATATCAGAAGATAGAGACTCAGCTTGAGAATAGTCTCTAACTGATTGGCCTGTAGGCAAGTCTACTGGTTCAGTTCCTAGACTAACTAATACTGTAGGAGAGCCCAAACCACTGGTGGTGGTACCATTTCTTGGCAGGTAGCCCTTGAGTGGGTAAAAAATCAAACTGAGGGTGCCACGAGAACAAGCCAGTAAGCAATATTCCACCATGGGCTCCGCTTCAGTTCGTGCCTGCAGGTTTCTACTTGAGTCCCTGCTCTGACATCCCTCAATGGTAGATTTTGATGGGGAAAATGTAAGACAAGTAAACACTTTTCCTTCCCTGTTGCTTTTGTGAGTGTTTTAACACAGCAACAGAAGGCCAAGTAGGGCATAGTTATACGGTAATATATAGGGGGGAGGGTTGTGGAGCTCCTGTCTCAATTTGTATTCCTGAAAGGACGATCTATAAAATAAATGACAGAAAAATAAAAGAAACAACACAGCTGGTGTAAAGTGTACATGTTTGGATCAAGAAGCGATTTATATGTCTAAAGCTTTCTTCTTGCTTTATTTTATATAATCCCTTGTGCTGCTTAGTGTGTTTTGTTGTGGTTGTTAATTTGAGACAAACTCAGCCAGCTGGGATGAGGAAATGTCAATTAAGAATGTGTCTATATCAGATTGTCTTATATGCAAGTCTGAATTTCCTTGATCAATGATTGATATTGGGAAGGGCCAAGCTCACTGTGGGTAGCACCATCCCTGAGCAGGAATAATAAAGGTAGATGAGCTTTAAAAGGAAACCAATAAGCAGCATTGCTATATAGTCTCTGCTTTAGTTCCTGCCTCTAGGATCATGCCATGACTTTCTTCATCATGAACTGTGACCCACAAGCTAGAGAAACCCTTTTCTCCTCTAAGTGAGTTTTAGTCAGTGGTTTATCACAGTGACTGAAAAACATATCTAGGATCGTTTTCAACTACACAGTAAAGTTTACAAGCACATCAGGTTAAAAAAGTAGAACTTGCTATTCAGATAAAAATCTGCCTGAGAAAAATTGTCATTATGACTATTGAACCTTATGTAAGATTCATGAAAATATCTTTTTCCCCTTTGATACAGAGAGTTGTAAGGGAGTTGTCATTAGTCTCAAATTTGTGTAGATCGAGCCTTAGTCCTCAAAGGCTGGGATTATAGTCATTGATATGTGTCATATCATCCTGATTTCCACATTCCGAAAAGAGTTTTGGCAAATATGCCACTAGTTGACCCAATCAAAATAAATACAGGTGAAAATGAAAAGAGACCATAGAAAAGGTCCCAACTGAGCTACACATAAAGACAATTCTTAGAAGTATATTTTTGGAGAATATAACTACAATTCAGGAAGCTGGACTCAGAACTATGGATAGTGAAATATCAAAATTTCACTGGATAGCATAATTGAATTAAAAGGAGATATATTTCTCTCCTTTAGGGAATAACAGACCAATATTTAAAGTAGAGGTTTCTGGTAATTCAGATTCATGTGGTGTTTTGCTGAGGTAGGACCCATGGGAGAACATATAATGTTTAGAGAGAGTATAAATAGGAATCAACAAACAGCGATGGGGTGCTTGCATAGCTAGCCTTGCAAAACTTCGTCAGTCTCTCGTCTTTGCTGATCTTCACTTCTTTAAGAGAGGCGCTGAAGAGTAGTCCTGGCTGGTTCTAGTTGCTCCCACTGACTTGTGCCAACTCAAGGGAGGCCTAGCAGTTTCTGTTGGATCATGCCACCTCTGCTGATTCATGTTTGTTATCCTAATACAACTGAACTGGACTGCTGGTATCCTGACAAACAGAGATTGGAGTCGCCCTAATAAAACTACTTCTAAATAGGTCCATGCCACCTTGTCACATTTACCATCTTTTTCTCCCCTACTTTTGGATAGTGGGCTAGAAGGGGGTCTAAGCATTTGAGAACCATCAGTATAAGTAGGTTTTGAAAAAATTAAGCCTACAAGTATGGCTGAACTTCAAAACATCTATGAATTAGCAATTTCTCTATTTGAATGAGAAAGTCTTGTGGAGGGAGATAGAGAGGTTGCCTTTTGAGTTTGTACTTTTCTGGATGGACAAAAGTGTAATGGTGGTCTGAAAGAAAATCATCCCCATAGGATTACAAGGAGTGACACTATAAGGAGTCGTGGCCTCTTTTGGAAAAGATGTAGCCTTGTTGAAGAAAGTATGTCACTAGGGGAAGGGCTTAGAAATCTGAGTGACCTGTGAAGCCTGGCCAGTATGTCTGATACTTCCTGCTACCTGTAGATCCAGATGTAGAACTTTCAGCTCCCTCTTCAGCACCATGTCTGCCTTCATGACACCAAATGCTTTCTGCCATGAAAATAATGGACTAAAATCCTGAACTGTAAGCCAGTCCCAATTAAATGTTTCCTTTATAAGAGTTGCTATAGTCATGGTGTCTCTTCACAGCAGTAAAACCCTAACTAAAACAAAGAGGTACATTTCAAACCCCACCTGTGTATATATCTATTCTCAAACTTAGTTATATTATATTGAATAGAAGACACAATTAAATAGTGTTTGAAGAGAAGGACTCAAGGTGAGGTGGTTAGTTTGCACAGGATGGCTGTTCTAAATCACTTCCAAAGAGAGCTACTGGTGATTTTTCCTACACCTGCATGCATATGTTAGTATTTTCCTTCCCATGAACAACATCTTACCTTATTATTGGATTTGGGTTGAATAATGTAGCAGAGGTGACATTTTACCAAAAGTTAGCCTTTCTCTAAGATGCCTAAGGGTTCTAAGTCTATTGTCTTGTAGCCCTGAACAAACAGGATAAGTGGCTTACTGGCTGTAGAAACTCCAGTCAGAATTCAACATTTCTAGCTTCCTCAGCTGAGGCAGTAGTCATAAATAAATCCATCTTTTGTGTGTCAGCTCTAGCCAGCTCTCAGTTCCTGCTGCTGTATGGATGACCCATATTGACCCTATAGTCCAACAGAACCCAGAAGACCTTTTGACTCACGAGAATTTAGCTTAAGCGGTTGAAGTACTTAATTATAAGTTGGGTTGTTTTGTTTCTTAGATAATTGACATAAGATGCTAATGGTGTTTCATTTATAGTTAGAGACACTGGAATTTCCTCATCTGGAATATCCCTACACAGTGGGTCACTCTTATCTAGCTGAATGCCAATGGATAGCTAACTTAAGTTTTGTACATTCTCAGACACCTTTGTCAGCTCCTTCTTTCCCACAGGAATCCCACTGCCCCAAGTCTTTTTTGGGCACAAACTTTTCAAAAAACTAAGTATTTTTCCTGAAAGTGGGGATGATGTACTTAGAAATGTATGCCATAAAGCAGCGCTTCCTAGATACTTTCTGGGCTCCTCTTCTTCCAGAACTTCTTATTTGTACATGCTGCTGCCAGGGTCTTCTTCCTGATCCCACACACTCTCTTCTCTTCCATTGCTCTGACCATGCCCTAGCATTTTCCCTGGAGAGCTGCAATTTTCTTTGCTGATTGCTTTTCTTGAAAAATACCCTTTCATCTTTGTCTTAACCACTGAGATTGTGAGGAATACAATCTTCTCTCAAGTCAAGACAAAGGAGAATGTCTTAGCTGGAATGCAGCTGGAATGCAAGCTAAAAATGCCCATAAGTTAATACTGTATAGAGTAAGGAATAAAAGACATTCCTTGTGACTGTCTCTATAAACTCAAAGCTTTCATTTAGTAGAAAATTAATCATATATATATTTGCTATTCTGCAATCAGAAACTATATAGAATAAACATTCTATATGTTCACTCCAAACAAATATATCCCTTACACAAATTTTGAATTGTATTTACTTAAATTTGAGTATTTATTTGAATGTGCCAACTCTTTTTAAGTATGTACGTGCAAGTGTGTTACATATTTAAAATTTTTTTTATTATCTGGTTATTAAAATTCATTTCTTATAATTCCAAATAAAGTTCCATTTAAGGCTACATTAGAAAAATTATTGTAAATTTGCTTCCAACTGTGATTTCTTCCAGAAAGAAATGGTTTCCTGGTAGTTAATTAATTCAGTATTAAATTTTAGTCTCTTGAATATAAATAAAGTTGTAGGATTTGGGCCAATATAAATATTTATATATGGCTTACTACCCAGATAACCCATGGAACTGCTTCCTATGTTGCCTTAAACATATTGTAAGCACTTTTTATTTGTAACTCAATGCTTGAAATCTTAATAGGAATCCTCTGATATTTTCTTCTTTCCATTATGAACCATATATGAATATGTTTACAAAAATGCAGTTACAATATGTTGAGTACAAATAACAAAGAGGGACCTGGCCAATGCAAGTGGCAGTGGTTACTGGATGTATTCACATGAAGATATGCACAATCTACACAAAATTTTTATGATGGGCAGGAGGACATTGAGATTCTAGGGGACCTTTATGGGCAGAACTAATGTTTCTGATCCTTTTTCTACTCTGATACTTAAATATTCCAGTAAGCTTTCACCAATGCAACGTCAAATTTTCAAACTGTTTCGACTGTCCACCTTTGAAAAGTACCGTTTCCACATGACACTCTCTGGTATTAGCTGTGATAATGATTTTAAATGTCCCTTAGAAGTGTATGGCATCCTGAAATGATCTGTCCACAAACTATGTCGAGTAATGCGTTTCCTTACTTGCTTATGTAGATCAGTTACTCTCTCGCCCGAGCTAGTATCTCGCCTGCAAGAATTCACTCGGACAACCAGATCCTTCTACAGCAAAGCTTTATTGCTTACTTGTCAAGAAGACCCCGAACCAGGAAAATGGAGCTGCTTAAATACCCCTCTGTGTGACTTTCCACATCTCCTCCTTTTTATTTTATTAAAAATTTGAGGCTGGTCTAGGCCTCTGCAGTTATGTCCATCTGCTGTGGCTCCTGTCTTAGGTCGTGCTTTCCACGCCTTAACAGCAGCAGCTGAGATCTGAGCATACGGTCCCCAATGATAATTTTTCTGGTTAGCAGCATGTTGTCCCTGACCTGTGAGTAATTCAAAAGTCCCCGTTCGTTGGTCCCCTTCCATGGTAGCATTAGCCCTTGCCTGTGTCTGGCAGAAATCTTGCCACAATGCTTTCCATTCAAGATACATTCCCATATTTGGAGTCACAGCTTTTATCACCGTTGTCCAGTCCCCGGGAGTCATTGCCAAGGCCGCAAGCCTTTCGACCTGTGCCACAGTGAAATTAGCACTGACTCCATAGTTATGGACCGACTCAGCAAGCTCTTTAATCTGTATATACTCTACCAGAGCATGAACACGCCCACCCTCGGCTCCTTCAAAGACCAGAAATGCCTGTTGCATCTTTCTTTGTTCCTCTCTTGGAATGAACGAGTCTGCGCACTGCCTCTCTGCGCAGGGCTGACGCACTACACAGGGTGGGGGCTCCGCATAGGGTGGAGGTGCACTATGACCTTGAAGCTGACTGCAAGCTGGCCTTTGCTTTTTTCTTGACTGATTAGCTCGCATTTTATCTGGCGGGTACTTTTCTCTCTCATAACGAGCTGCTTCCTCCTCCAAGTCTGTTTCCTCAGAGGGGCTAAGCTCTTCATCTGATTCTGAGCTGCTAAGAGCTAATTCCTTAAACTCATCTAGCAGCGGGTATAGGCTCCCATCTCTAGGGACCTCTGCTGATTGACCTTTTTTCTTTTGTTTTTTTCTCCTCCTTTCTTCTTATTTCTCCCCGGGTATCCTTCCCCTACATTATCTTCTCCTCAGGTTCAAGACCCGTGGAGAGGCCTGTATGCTTATTTGGTGCACCATGTTTCCTCTTTGCTCCTACTCTCTCTCCCCGCTCTGCCTCTGATAGGCTTTCTTAAATTTCGTCCAGAATTTTCTGCCCTGCCTTAACTACTTGTTGACATTCCTCGTCTTTTAAGCACGATCTAATCAGCTTCCACAACGGCATGGTTCCTGCTTTAAGTTTGCCTTTCTCCTGCTCCCTAACTAAATCTCCCCTGAGTTTCTCCCAAGTGGGGATAGATAAGGGCCCTGAGCACTCAAACCACGGTGCTATGCGATCTATCTCTTTTACAAAGCTTTCTAGTGTCTTAGTGGAGACTTTCAAGCCACACTGGCTCAGGACCGACCGTAAGGCGGTCACCACAGAGTGGGAGGCTCCCATGCTATCTTCTTGCCTTTTTTCTAACCTTGCCTGACCTCCACTGAACACTAGTTAGCAATTCCTCCTGTGGAAACTGTACGCAATCTAAATAAAAGAACGAGCCCTGTGAAAAGGAACAGAGGGGCTTCTAACTCTGGAGAAAGTTCAAGGCCATACCTTGCAGAGCTATATTGTCCCGTAGTTCTGTGGGGTCTCCTTTCAGCGCCTGGTGATGATATATTCCCGGGTGATGTGTCAGCTCCTGATTAGTTGCTCGCTCATCACCCCACTCCTACACCCCGGAATGGGCAGTGACTTGGCACGAATTTACTCCAGCACCTGCACACATTGCTTGTTTACTAGTTAGGCACTGAGGAAGCCAGCGCCATCTTGTAATGGTGATTGTGCACGGCTTTCCACATTACTCAAGTGCAGCATGGAGTACGATACCACCTGTCATACCTGTCATGGTTTTTTTTTTTGTTGTTGTTGTTGTTTTGTTTTGTTTTGTTTTTGTTTTTTTCTTTTTTATTACATATTTTCCTCAATTACATTTCCAATGCTATCCCAAAAGTCCCCCATACCCCCCCCACTTCCCTACCCACCCATTCCCATTTTTTTTTTTTTGGCCCTGGCATTCCCCTGTACTGGGGTATATAAAGTTTGCAAGTCCAATGGGCCTCTTTCCAGTGATGGCTGACTAGGCCATCTTTTGATACATATGCAGCTAGAGTCAAGAGCTCTGGGGTACTGGTTAGTTCATAATGTTGTTCCACCTATAGGGTTGCAGATCCCTTTAGCTCATTGGGTACTTTCTCTAGCTCCTCCATTGGGAGCCCTGTGATCCATCCACTAGCTGACTGTGAGCATCCACTTCTGTGTTTGCTAGGCCCCGGCATAGTCTCACAAGAGACAGCTATATCTGGATCCTTTCAGCAAATTCTTGCTAGTGTATGCAATGGTGTCAGTAAAGTTTTTGACTGACACAGACTGTAAAAATGAGTATACCAAGAATTTTCAGTCAAGGAGATTCATACCGACACTGAATGTTTTACATTGGTATAGGTATCCTGTTAGAGTAGGCATAACCAACACTCAAGTTGTAGTTTTCAAAGAATTTGTAAAATCCAAAGACAGGAAATAAAGGTTTGTGTATGGAAAAAGAAAAGAAAAGTACTGTTTCATAGATGGATAGTTAAACTGTTTAATCTTCATTCTGGGTTGGCAGGATCTCCAAGGTACTTAGGTTGTTGAGGTACTATTGTTCAAAAGCAAGCCTCACACAGAGCATGGCAGTGAGTATTATATAAAAAGACACACTTCTCTTGACTAGTAGTGAAAAAAAAATCAAACAAGCTCTTTTGCCTAGTATGGAGCATCTTCAAGGGGAGCAATTATTTAAATGTCAGTAAAACCTTAGGACAAAAAATGAGAAATGGAGATGACATTGAAGATAAAGTGAGGTTTTGTTCACAGAATTTGGAATATGTCAAGAAACAGTTTTCAAATACTTGATGTCATATCTACCTCCAGATTTAGTGGCTTCGCTAAGTTCACACTGCTTTTGATCCCGAGAATGTTATTAGTTTCATGAAATGTTACTGGATTTCTTCTTTAACGTATAAAAATCTTCCTTAAATATATTAAATAACTAGAGTTGATGTCAGTGATTTATTATCAACTCACATCACATGAAATTATTTTATAATCCTGTAAAGGAGTGAAACGAGAATTTAAGTTCTCAGAAAAAATTTTCTTCTCATTGGTACCCTTAAAACTTTGTGGTCTTTTTATTTAATATGAATATACTTGATTTAGCGATTAATTGACTGATTGTGTGCAGCTATCTGTATGTATGTTATGTGGGCATGAGCCTGCAGTGGGGCGTATGGAGAGATGAGACGACATGTTACAGGAAGTCAGTTCTCTGCTGAGCATCATTCTCAGGATGCCAGACTTGATACTAGGTACTTTTACCCGCTGTGGCATCTCATCGGCCCCAAGATATAAGTGTGCAGTTTGAGGCACACTAATATTGAAGCTTTAAATGATCTTGACACTATGTCCCCTTTACTACAAGATTGATAGCATTAAACTCACTTATTTTAATATTTAACCTGTAAGATAAACTATATCCTAAAAATGCATTTTTTAAAAAGACAATTAATAATAAGAGCAGAATTGTGCAAATTCAAATGAGTTTCCCATATTCCATCTGTTTCTGTATTCCTAATTTGAACTTTGAATGCTCCGAATCTTAACTTTAAAAATGAAAGCACTTAAGTTGCCATTTTCTTACCTCATGAAGACATGTTATGAAGATTAAAGGAAAGGTTAAGGATTTTAAAAAAATATTATTCTTATACTAACTAATGTGTCCCACTTTTGAAATAAGAAATCTTTCAGAGTGAATGTTACTTTGCAAATATTTATGTCCATGTATTGTTCCCAGTCTTTGCAGATTAGATCGTAAAAACGTTTGAAATAGTATCTATTGTTAGTCCAGTATTTAAATGTGCAATAATTTGACCATACTGGAACTGGCAGAAGATATATTATTGGGAGGACTTTTAAGCACTGAGGAGCTGTAAAACAAATTAATTTGAAGTTATTCAATACAGATGTTTTAAGAATCAGATTGATTTCAACTTTTAACTGTATTTACCTGTCTTAAATCTTATATGTAGCATCTGTTAGGAAACATATGAAGGATATATAAATATAATAGACTAGTTGAAAATTATTAACAAACTGCTTCATATGATTCTTCAGGTTTTTGAGCATATTTTAAAGTTTGAGAAATATTAATAGCCGGGAGGTGGTGGCACACGCCTTTAATCCCAGCACTTTGGAGGCAGATGCAGGCAGATTTCTGAGGTCAAGGCCAGCCTGGTTTACAAAGTGAGTTTCAGGACAGCCAGGGCTATACAGAGAAACCCTGTAACCCTGTCTCGAAAAACAAACAAACAAACAAACAAACAAACAAAAAGAAGTATTAATAATCAATTTTATTTATGTAGTAGCAATGACACCAAATGTAGTTGTCTGAAAATATATCATTTTACACATGTTAGGAGCGCTACCCAATGACATTGCTGAGCAAAGTGTGAAAATAAGATAGAGGCTGAAGGAGGAGGGAATATTTTTCTTTCTGATTTTAGGAAGTGTAGTGATATATTTGATGTTTTCTGCCATTTGTTGTTTATGTTTTGAAATTGTGGTAAAGGAAAATAGCGCAGGTTATCACTGCCTACCAAATGAAGAGTTTAAAATATGATTATTTTTGAATAAAATTTCCACCTAATTTTTTTATTCTTTCAGAGTTCCATCTGCATACACAATATACTATGGTGAATTTGCTTCACCCAAAATGCCTGGTAAACAATCCCATGTAACGAAGTTGAAACTCTTACATTAATCAGCCTTATTAGGAATAGCCCCTAGAATGAAGCTAATAACAATCAAGTTTAATCAGAACACACTTAAGTAGAAAAATGGACATAATACTACCCGAGGACCCAGCTATACCACTCCTGGGCATCTACCCAGAAGATGTTCCAACTTGTAATAAGAACACATGCTCCACTATGTTCATAGCAGCCTTACTTATAATAGACAGAAGCTGGAAAGAAACCAGATGTCCCTCAATAGAGGGACAGAAAATGTGGTACAATTACCCAATGGAGTACTACTCAGCTATTAAAAACAATGAATTTATGAAATTCTTAGGCAAATGGATAGATCTGGAGGATATATTCTGAGTGAGGTAACCCGATCACAAAAGAACACACATGATATGCACTCACTGATAAGCAGATATTAGCCCAGAAAATTAGAATACCCAAGGTACAATTTGCAAAACACATGAAACTCAAGAAGGAAGACCAAAGTGTGGATACTTCGTTCCTTCGTAGAATGGGGAACAAAATACCCATGGAAGGAGTTACAGAGACAAAGTTCAGAACTGAGATGGAAGAAAGGACCATCCAGAGACTGTTCCACCCGGGAATCCATCCCATAAACAACCACCAAACCCAGACACTATTGCATATGCCAACAAGATTTTGCTGACAGGACCCTGATATAGCTGTCTCTTGTGAGGCTATGCCAGTGTCTGGCAAATACAGAAGTGGATGCTCACAGTCATCTAGTGGATTTAACACAGGGCCCCAATGGAGGAGCTAGAGAAAGTACCCAAGGAGCTGAAGGGGTCTGCAACCCTATAGGAGGACAACAATACGAACTAACTAGTACTCTGAGAGCTTGTGTCTCTAGCTGCATATGTAGCAGAGGATGGCGATGGCCTAGTCAGCCATCAATGGGAGGAGAAGCCCTTGGTCTTGCGAAGATTATATACCCCAGTATAAGGGAATGCCAGGGCCAGAAAGTGGGAGTGGGTGGATTGGGGAGCAGGGCAGGGGGAGGATATACAGGACTTTCATAAAGGAAACTAGGAAAAGGGATAGCATTTAAAATGTAAATAAAGAAAATATCTAGTAAAAAATGAATAAATAAATGAAAGAAAGAAAATAATTGTAGGTTATCAATGTGGTATTACTCTTTGAAAGGTCAACAAAAAATAATTTAAAATGCTGTTATTTTCCTTCTGATGTTGGTTCTCTTCTGTCATTTGTAAGAGTTTTTTATTATATGTTGAGTACTTCCAAATTCCCATGATACCCAAAGTTCATAGTAAATCCAAAACCCATTCACAAATGATAAAGATTATTCTGTAAAAAGTTTATAAAAAGTTTATAGTAAGGTTTTAGCCTGAGTCAGTTCTTTTTCTTTCCTTCCCTTCTACTGATGATTGGAAAACTAGGAAACAGAACTCTTTTACATTCCAGTGAATGCAGTGAGTATATGGTGTGTGTGTGTGTGTGTGTGTGTGTGTGTGTGTGTGTGTGTGTGTGTCTGTATGTGTGTGTGCACAAAGGCCAAAAGAGGACATCAGATCTGTAGCTGGAGTTACAGCTGGTTTTGGTCACTTCATAATGGTGTTGAGAACTGAACTTTGGTTCTTTGGAAGAGCAGCAAGTGCTGAGGCCCCACTAAAGGGACTTAAATAAAAATATTAAGGAGTTGAAACATGTTGATGCACACAATCAAACCCTTTCCTTCTTGAGGGCTCACTTACCTTTGCTTTTGCATTAGACCCTTTCTGACACTGTGGACCTGCAATCTTTCTCAATGGGCTCATTCAATGTTGCAAATGCGAACTATTTATTGGAAAATTCAGATGGAAACTGACCTAAATTTGAGTTCCTTTGAAGTTCTGTGAATGACTGCATAGTAAAATTACAAACACAATATTCAGTTGTCATTGTGAGTTCTTGTGGATGTGGTTATGCTATAGAAATAAACACCGCTGGCCTCTTTGAGCTCCTACTTTCTACAAGACAATGACCCATCTGTGAGGTAAGAGGAGTAACTGCACATTTAAAGAGACTAATTTCTTCCACTTATGTAAGAGGAAAACTGTAAAGTGAATGTCAAACTGCTTTTTCAGTCTTTCCTCAAAATAAATGAACTGAAGTCCAAAAAAGAATATGAAAGACTCACCATGAGACTTTTGTAAGAGAAAGACCAGATTAAAAGCACTTTAAAAAATATTTCTGAAAAGTTCAAGTCTTAGTAATTAGTATATCAAAACATAATAAAACTGCAGAGTTTTTATTTCTTTCCTGGTGTATTTGTGTGTGTGTGTGTGTGTGTGTGTGTGTGTGTGTGTGCCTATTCATCTATTAAAACTAGGAAGGTAGAGCAGATATAGAGATATAGTTTGAGAGTATAATCTTTGTACCACACACAGGTGCTTTCTTCTGTCCCCAGCACTGTAGGAAGGAACAGGAGGAAAGTTAACACAGGACCATGGGAAAAAGAGAATTAATGCCAAAAGTTATAAAATATGCCCTGTATTTTGTAGCATCAGTTTCTTTCCCTTAGTCCTACCTATTTTAATTTAAAGATTATTAAACAACTCTCTCTACCTCTGATCTAACACTGTGTGCATTAAGACTTGAATAATGTGTCTTTGGTGTCTGTGTGGTTATTAATGTCTCAGGACATGAAACCTTGGCTCTGAAACAGGGGTTCCTTGATTCCTAGAATTTGTGAGGGCATTAAGGAGGAGCTGTGGGTTTTTCCCAATATTTAATAAAGATCCATTGGTTCTGAAGATTAATTAAGACATTCAATTTCTTTATCTGATTGTTAATCTGTAATTAAAATTGCTATCTTGGTTCTCTTATAAGGCAATACAAATATATTATTTAAATATCATTGTAGAGAAAGGGTTATCTTTATCTGGCTTTACATGGTTTTTTATGAGGCTAACATATCATAATTTACTGTACAAAGTTGACAAAATATCACCAACATTTTTCCATTTTGACAATATGAAAGTATGTTACTAACTATGCTTCAAATCTAAGACCTTGCATTAGTGAAACTGTCACATTCTATTACATTTTGAATGTTTGTATAAACAATTAGCAGTGTCAGGCTGAAAGGTCACTCAGGAAATAACTCTACTGGATGTTCCCTAGTGTGAAGCTGAAGGCAGCTTGGATGGATCCCTCGATTTGGTTGGTTTCTTCATGTTTGCTCCTTTTATCCATTCTTTCATTCAGTTCATCTGAAAGTCCATGACCAGGTTTCTGGGAGATACACCATCTGACAGTCAGCTACAGGCTAGAGAGGTTAGGCATAATTACACCTCACTGTGATTCCAGTATGCTTCCTTCCAGAGGCATTAATTCAGACCCAGGTTGTGCCTAGTTGGGTAAAGGCCAGAGGAATTCAAACCACAGAGTACAGACGTGTAAGACAGCAATAACTCTATTCACTCAAGACATTTTTGCCTGAAAGAACCCTTTCACAAGCAATGAGGTCTGAGATGTGAGCAGAAGGCAGTGCCTGGATCCTTCTCACCTAGAATAGGACCATACATGCCACAGAGCTCTCAGTATACAGGAGAGTGAGGGGAAAATAATTTAGAACACTAGATATGTTGCTGTAAGCTCTGTCACTGGCCAGCTCACAAGTAAGTATTCCTAAATTAATATGTATTCATTTCACATTTTATGTTTAAGTAAGGACCTAGAAAATGATTTTTACATGCAGAGAGAATTGGACAGAAAAGGCAAGTATAGGCGAAGCCACAAATACATACACAATTTCCACCTGAAAGTAAGAGGCATAACAAAGGTGTTGAATTACTTATATTTCAAATGTAAGATCTTTAATTTGTATTTAGACATTCCAGGTTCAAATACAATATGTTGGTAAACTATATTGGTAAAATATGTTAATAGATTGAAGAGCTAGTTGGCCCTATTTCTCTTATAAATGGCATCTCAAACATTCTGCTGGCCTCATTTCAAGAAATAAATAGGTCTTTTTGTTTGTTTGTTTGTTTGTTTGTGTTTTAGACTGTAATCCCAAAGAAACTTTATGATTAGGAAATCGTTCTTTGGTGCAGAGAATAACATTTATGTAGAAATATTTCTAGTTGCTTTTAGTATATTCTACTTCTGATTTTTTATCAATTTCCAGCTAGTTTGCCAACTATTAAACCATATGAAGACATTTTATATAGTCCAATTAGTCATGTCTTAACGGATCATTTAGAAAAGACCCCATGGTTTAAAGCTTAGCATCAAATAAAGACTTGAACGTGCACGCTTGATAAGCCTAATTGAAGGCCCTTAAGCACTGATATGACTGAAATGCTAACAGTAAGTCCTGCCTTCTAGTCTCTGTGTTGGTAGAGAAAATGAACGTGTTCCTTCAAAGCTTCTCTATGGAGTGGGTAATGTATGCTGGTACCCTGTTGGACACTTCCTACTTCTGTCCATTGCTGGACATTGGACATGGCACTCACTGTGGGAGAGACACGTTTCAGAAATGATTTAAAACACAAAAGACCAATCAGGAGGATGGAGGAATTCAAATATGCAGAAAACTGACCAGGGAATCAAATGTATAGATTTAAGAGATACACTGAGGAGGAGATGGGTTTCTTAGAACCACTTCCCTCTTGTTAGACTTTGCTAGTGGAGTGACCACGTTTTCAGCCCCAAGGCTCAGGGCCAGGCCAGGCCAGTAAAGAAACTGACTGGATTGGTTGGAGAATTCTGCAGGCAGCTTTCCTGTCCTTCTCTATTCCCTGCTTCTCCCTTTCATCCAGTATCAGGATTTGCTGGAAAAGCAAGTGACTGATTCCCTTAGTTTCTACTGCTATGGGTTCTTGGTCTTTCCTCTTTTCTTGCAGACAAGCCCCTCAGTGAGCTCTGGGCAGTCTTTGAACATTTGAGAAGCTTAACTTTCATCTCACCAACTAGATTTTGCCTACAAGATGAGGATTTTGATCTTTAGAGTTCCTTCATGCCACCTTCGTTAGTCTCTAGTTTAAAAATATTAGTAAAACACTTTTGGATGCAGGCAGCACAGAGCCCACTGGTTCCTGATTCCATGGCTGCCTTAGGAAGCAAGGTTTTTGGAGATGGATAAAATTACCGCTGCCAGTCCAGGACTCCAGCCGTGGGGCCAGTGAACATGCTGGTCTTCTCCCCTCTTTCCCCTCCCACCTCCGAAGAAAGGGGGGGGGGGCTCCCGGACTGGTGCGAGCAGAGTGCTTGGTTTTTATTGAATACAGAAGCTACTCGAACGTCCCGTGTGCTGCGGGGCTGTCCTGCAATTCCTTTCATTCCCAAAGTGCAGGAGTCCAGCTTTGGTCCCGCCTAACTCCCTCCCATTTCTTTTCAGGGGATTTGAGGAGGGGGGGAAGGAGAGGGAAGATGAAGGGTGGCTGGTGGGCTGGGCCTGCACAGAAGTCTGGATCCTCCAGGGAGAGACTGGGCGGGTTCAAGGCTGCGGGGAGGCCTGTGATTGGGTATGACCTTCAGTCGGCTTGTCAGTTTCTCGGGCACACAGGAGGCGGGAGGAGTGGGCGGAGGAGGGGGCTGCGCGAGCCTCTTGTCCAGCCCACCCACAGCATGAAGCCTTTAGGGGTGCTCAGTGCTTTCGGCTTTTTTTCTTGAAACCCTTCATCTGCCCTCAGTCTGAAGGCAGGGTCAGGCGTAGGACGGGTCCCGGGGTCGCAGTCTCCTGCGGGCCACCCCAAAGGGAGAGGAGGGGGCGAGAGACAGGAAGGAAGCAAACCATCAAATTGGAAAAAAAAAAATTAGAGCCCTTTGACTTTTTTTTTTTTTACTCCCTTTCCCTTCCGGATGGCTGTGTAGCGAACGTAGGCGACACCTTGGAAGGGACAAAGTTGGTCTGCAGTGGCAATTTCGTGGGTTCACAGTCGTGAGCGTGGGGCTTGGAGATGGAGCCCTGGTCCAGGTGGAAAACGAAACGGTGGATCTGGGATCTCACCATCTCAACCCTCGCCTTGACTTTTCTCTTCCAAGCTAGAGAGGTCAGAGGAGGTAAGGAGGAAAAAAAAAAGTTTGGGGAGGTGGGACATTGCCACCCGGCTTTCTTCTTTTTTGTGTGTGCTCTTCTCCCTTGTCGTCTCCCCACTTCTTTTAAATAAAATCCAGATTGTAGTTGCTACCGGGTTAAGTGTGGAAACTGGAGAGACAGGGAGATGGATGTAGGCGGGACAGTAATGGGCTAGGAGGTAGGTGGCAGGATTAAAAGATCTGTCAGGCACCGGGCAGGCTGAGAAAGCCCATCATCCCTTCTCATTTTCTTTGCAAAAAGAAAAAAAAAATTACCTTGAACAGGAAGGCAGTGGTACAAAGCTTTTGTTTCAAGAACAGTCTTTACTCAGAGTCCTCGGTCCTTTGAACCAATCTTTGGGTTTCTTCGGGTTCTAAAGGAGATATCTTTTGAAGGGTGACCTGAGGAGAAAATACTGAGAAAGAGTATAAAGTGAACTGTGATAAACTTCTTTGTCTGCAAGGAAGTGAAAAACGGGCTGTTTTTACTTTGGAGGATATAAGAGAAACCAGCGGGGATGAAGCTAGAAGATTGAGAGCACTTTGTGTGTGGCATTTTGAAATGTTCTCAGAGGAACACATTTCCCAGACGATAAAGTGGAGTTCAGGAGTGCTCGGGGCAGAAGGGGGGGGGGCAGTTTCTCCTGATGATTACCCCCCTCCTCTCCGTGACACCCTCATCCTCGCTCATCCCTTGTCCCCTCCAAACAGCTTATTCTTGCAGGTTGGACCTACAACTCTCTTGGAGGGCGAGGAAAGTCTCCAAGCAAATGGGGTGGTGGGCAGACGACTAGGGATAGGGAGGAAGAGGAGGGGGCCTGGGATAGGAGGGGGAAGGTAAGGAAAAGTTCCTACGTGGCACTACCAAATATTGAATGGCCAGACCTGTGTAGCTGACTGTAGCCCTGTCAGTACCGGAGGAGGGAGAGCGACTTCACTCCTCCCTCCGCTTGCCTCCTCCCTCCCCCGCCCCCGCCCTTTCCCGAAAAGGCATCTGGCTGCAGCGGTCCCTTAGGTGCTGTAGACTCGGCTGGCAGGAGAAAGCCCTTTGAGTTGGTGAGCCTGAGCAATTCACAGTAGAAAACAAGCTTTGTCAGGACTGCAGAGAGAAGCGGGGAATAGAGAGGAGAGGAGAGAATGGGGTTGGAAATGCCAACCCAACTCTGAAAGCACAGGTTTCGTAGAAACCTGAGCCTGGCCTTTGGTCTTGTTGCACATATCTGAGCGTTCCCTAAATTGAGTTAGCACTTCAGGGGGGCAGCCCTAGGGTCTGATTCTTAGGGGCTTCACACTCGCCAGGAACAGGCGGCTTCTCATTCATTCTGTGATGAGCTCTGGTGACCCTAGGCCACAGTGGGGCTCAATTCGATTTTTTTTTTTTTTTGCAATGATTGAGGCTACTTACGTTGATTCGTTTCAATGATAAATATAAGCATCTTTGAAAGTAGACTACCTCAAAAATTGGCAGTTTACTTTTTGGTATTCTGTCCTCTTTTGGGTTGGGCAGTTTGGGCAGCAGTTCTGCCCTCTGCTGGTTTTCTTCAGCAAGGGAAAGTCTATTACTTAGTGATACTGAAAAAAATGTTACTTGCCTAAGGAAGAATAGATTGCTGTCTCCCCAGCTTGTCCACATACACATGTAGACGTGAATATCCTAGTGACAGTCATTTAGAAGCACAGAATCTGAGACATTCTGCAGTGATCACCCTACACAGGTGACCTGAATGCCTTTTCTGCCTTGAGATATTTTTTTTGCTTTTCCACACTGGGATTTCAAGTCAATCAGATTTCCATGGTTTTAGGCTCTAATTTTCTATGTGAAATCTTAACAACACATCCGAAACACTTTCAGCAAATATCTCAGTACTACATCACATCCATTGCACAAAATTATGTTTCCTATTGTATAAAACTAAAGAGCATGTGAAAAGGTGAAGCACCAGATCATGCTATTTCTAATGAAATATTTTGAAAATAGTGTAAGTCATTAAATAACTTCATGGCAAGATTTGGGTGCTTATTTTAATGAAGTTGGCAGGTACTCACTACATAGTGGAAAACTACTGTTTTATTAATTCAATCTTGTAGACCTTCATTCTTTAAACCTATTAAAATTCATAAAAGAAATAATAGTAAATAAATACTTAAAAAAGAAACACCCTCTCAACTCCCCAGTCACCACAGAAGGAGAAACTAACTTTGTCTCTAGCATTTAGGAATGTAGCTAAAGGGCTGAGTAAAATTAACATGGCTTTCTAAAGCAGGTATCTTATTCTAGTATTATACTGACTTAATAGATTTCCCAAAGATGTGTACGTATGCTTCAGTGACTTAAACAAAAGAACATTTAAAATGGGCTGGTTTTCATATAAAATTAAAACACTATTATAAACTTTGTAGAATGTTTCATAATGTTTTCATAATAAAATTAGACTCTAAAAACAATATATACAAGAAGTTTTTGTGGAGTTTTTTTTGAAGAGAATGGATTAATGAAGTTGACTGTTGACTTCACATATTATTTGACTTTGAGAATCTAAAGTAACTTGAAAGTCTCCAACACACAGTCTCTACTATGATTTCACATACAATCACACACACACACACACACACACACACACACACACACGGCGGGAGGGGGGCAGGGGAGGGAGGAATGGAGGGGGAGTGGGAGAGAGAGAGAGAGAGGCTGAGAAATGCTGTTATTTAATGAGTATTCATTGACATTAATTTCTGTTTTATGTTTGATATATTTGCCTATGCTTCACCTCAGGAATTCAGGGATTAAGTGTGTGCATAATTAGTTCAGAACTTACTATAAACAGGGCCTGGGATGTATGTGAAATTTACAGTGACTGAGTTATGCCTGTGTTCAAATACATATTTTATTGTGTGAGTTTGAAATCACACAGTACCTGGCTAAAGCTTAATACAGTGACCAATCATACCTAGTTGAACTAAAAAACCCAGTCCTAATGGCCTTCTACCTTTACCCGTTAAGCCAAGTGTGTCTTGTAAACAGTTGATAAGTTCTAAGAGGGATTTTAATGGCTTGCCAGCCCTGAGCAGCCAGTGCCTCAGAAGTGCTGTTTAGAGTGCCCGGGATCAGCAGGTGAAATGGTGCTGGCTTCCTGAGTGTGCTAATTCAACCTGTGAGAACTCAGGCTTGTCTCTGCAGTTCTTTAATTAGAATAATTAAAACAGCAGGCATGCTCTTGCTAATAAGTGTAGTACTTGGTAGGATAATTAATATTGTGTCTTTTAATAAAATGTAAGAGCTCATGGGTAGAACCTTTTTTTTTTTTGCATAGATTATATATCAAAGATCAGTTAGGATGCTGTGTATTCATTTAGTTAACAAGGATTCTTTCATCTACTGCCCATTTGGTTTAGTATCATAATGTGTAATTTACAACAGTTTGAAACAAGATTAAGTAGAAATGAGAAATATATGTAAAAAGGCAGCATGACTGTTTACTGTTTAATTTTTTTGATTCCTTATTATCCTGAACTTGTGACTAAAATAAAGGGGGCAACACTGTTTAAATTATTCTTAAAACACAACAAGGTAAACACCGCTGAGTTTTGTATTGGGCGGGTGGAATTTATTTTCTAATATCTTTTCCTGAGACAGATTTTACTCATGTTATTTTTTTTAAGACTCTAGTTTGTTTATCATGGTTTATTAAAAAAAGAAATTCAAGAGTATTTTTTCACAGGCTGACTTATTTAAAGGAGTAAAAAGTGCTTAGATAAAATCTCTCTCCTGAGAGTTCTAGGGCTCGAATTTGCAGTAAATGCTAATCAGTCGTCCTTTTGCATTTTACTCAAGAGGAAATGGAGGCACAAAACAGAGCTTTTCAAATAATCCTTCTCATAAGGAACATTAAATATTGTAAAAGATTTTCTGAGTGTGTAAGATGAAACTGTATAATATTGATACACATTTTCTTTCATATACATCTCAGACTTGGGGCCATGGCCAAGTTAATGTGATGTGCTGGGGTTTTGATTAGCAAGATATAAGATATATACTTGATATGATAGTATTAGAAAATCAGGTGGAATGCATGCAATTCACTTTCCTAAGTTTGGAGAAAGTCAATGTCTCATTATTTGATCATTCACATATTTCTAGTGCATCCAGGGAAGTGAATTGAACATCAGATTATCAGCAATGGAGTAAAAAGGGTAGCTATTTCTAAAAAATTTTTGTGTACATTTATTGCTGGTTGAAGACATAGTGTTTAGCAATAGTAATAAAAGTAATAGTAATAGAAAACACAATTTCAATTTCAAACACAATACATGTATATATTACTACACATACTTACACACATATACTCATATATATGTGTGTGTAATATATATGTAATATATATGAGAATATGTCATTTCTGCTTTTTTCCTACCAATTCTAATCATATGAAAAATATCATATTCATTATAAGACTTTTATTTATGTGTCAGAATAATGATGTTGCACTTTCATACATGTTAAACATTTTCTAAATATATAGTTGACTTTGGAAAAAAATGAGAGAATATGGTAGCTAAGATTCAAATAAAAGTCTTTATTCTGCGTTGCTAAAATATTTGAAATTACAGAAACAGCCGTTACATTGGAAATAACTGTGTAGCTAATTAAGGAAGGACTCTGTCTGAATGGCTGGCCATGATGTCTGCTCTACTGTGCACTTCTGGTATCATACGAGTAATTGTTAGCAAGTAAGAAAAGAATATATTTTTTTACTGCAACATTAATTTCAAGAAATAGTATCTTTATGTCTTCTGAATGGAGGGTCGTCCCTTTTTTTCAGAAATCAATGTTCCTAGGAACCTAAGGCAGTTACGATGCGATGGTCATCAGGAGTTCTTGTAATATTATTTAACAGTACTTAGGTATATGAGGGTTGTCCTAATGCGTCTTATTCTTAACTCTAAATAATTTTGAATGATTTATTTTTAGGTAATTCAAAGGCAGAATTTTACTGTCTCAAAAGCACACTTTCTCCTATCAGTCATTTGTGGAGAAGTAATTAAGAGTGGTTGATGTAACCACTAAGAATTCACGCTCTGCATTTCTGCCTTTACTTTCCTCATTTAACACTGAGGAAATGTGACCTAGGCTAAAGTGGAAAGAGGCAACTTCCTCCCTCCCTCTCTGTTTTCCTCCCTCCTTCCTTCCTTCTCCTGCCTTGCTTGCTTGCTTGCTTTGTTTTACTATTATTTTCAAATTATAGTAGTTTTATTTTCTAGTAAAGAGAGAGACACATACACAGATGTTTTAACTGTCACAACCTTCCTTAAGTTCTCTTACTTCAGTCTATTTAAGTGATATTCTGGGCCATTTCCTGTATCCTCCCTAAACTGGAACTTTTAATTTTACTTGCAATTTAATAAAAAAATGTATGGCTTTTCTTTTAATTTAAAATTATGTCTATATTATTAGAATGCATCTAGTACATTCACTTCTCCTTTCACAAAAGTAATATAGTTTGATTTGTTGGGGTAAGAGGTTTCTTTTTAAAACATATTCTCTAATTTTCAGTTGTGTCAGGATAACATGAATAGTGCTTAGCTTGCTGAGAAGATGAAACGACAATTCTAAAGTGATTTAGAGAGTAATATCTATCGATCAGTTGCAGTCTCTGGCTTACTACTGACTTGGCTAATGGTTCTTTGGACATTGGCTGATCACCAGGCCTACTGTTATCTGGTAAAACAAACTCATTGCTTGCTGCTGTGGAATTAGAGACAGTGCTATTAGTTTAGCAGAAAGAACTCAGAGAAAAGAAAGGTTATCCGATTTCAGAGTAAGAGAGCAGCTTAAATACAGCTTGACAAATGAGAACTAAACAAACCTGTGTAAAAGTGCCCTAGCGCGATCTACTTATGCAATCCCCTCAAACCCCACTCTTTTCTTTTCTCCCCCCAACCCCCTTAAAAAGCATTTCTTTCTTATTTTAACCAAATTTAATTGCTCTTGAATGGCCCGGGACTGTTCAGCACATGAAGGTCCCTATTCACAGAATCTGAGCTCATAGAATATCAGTAGAGGCTTCCTTCCTCTGTCTCACTGGTAAACTGACATCCGGGCTTCGGAGAGCGAACCCTAGACGCCATGGCATGTGCTGGTTGGCTTTGCTTCTCACTGTGATTTCACATACAACTTCCTGAAAGAGTGACTGCCAAAAAGAGCCCTAGTTGCAGTCTTGGACAAGGCTCTTAGGAACTCTCCTGCATTTTCATACCTGGTGGTTTTAGCCTCTGCAGGAAAACAATAGAACTGGTGTTTGTCATGTCTCCTTAGACTAGAGTCTAACAGATCAGCACAGCCTACTGCCTGCTGTCGTGGTTCCTTTGAAATGTCGATGGTGATTTATTTTCATTGAGAATTAAAGTTACTGTTGAAATGATTTAGTGTATTGAGAAACTGTGTGTCCAGACTATGAGAGATCTTTTCTCATGCTTCCAGTCACACTGTTGTTGACCCTGCATTTGTGACATGGTAAAGGCTCTTGTCTTTATTCTCCAGATTTTGGATCTGATTCTCTAAATTATTTTTCTTCTCTATTTTATGTATGTGAGTACACTGTCGCTGTCTTCAGACACACCAGAAGAGGACATCGGATCCCATTATAGATGATTGTGAGCCACCATGTGGTTGCTGGGAATTGAACTCAGGACCTCTGGAAGAGCAGTCAGTGCTCTTAACCGCTGAGCCATCTCTCCAGCCTCTATTTGTTTTCTTCTTACTCATCACAGACACACTCATACTTTATGTCTCCAGCTTTACCTCAAATATTACAGATCCACAAAACCTTTCTTCATATCTTCTGAACAATTAACACTACATACTTGCTTGGTATATACCAGGCTGTGTTGGGTATACTTTATGCAGAGTATTTCTTCATTATGATCCATTTCCCAGGAATAAACTGACATAAAAGACCCTGATTATCTGTGTGATAACTAGTAAACAGAAAATAATTAGATATTGTCTACTCAAGGGTCAGGCATGGTCTTGTATCAGAGGCTTAGCATTTGTCTTCCATACTTCAATGGATAGTTTCTGTTTTTCATAAACCCTTGGCTTATCTTATGATTGTGGTATACTGATGTCTAAAATTAGTATGCAAATCTTACAACATGTCAGCTGTATAAATGCCCTGAGTGTCTCTAATGGGGTCCTAAATAGAGGTCTTGCTAAACTACAGTCTTACAATTCAAATTACTTCTCGGCCTACATTTAAGTTTAATGGTAAAAGTCTAGTGTTCTTACATTTTGTCCAAACCTAAGTCACAAAGCAACATAAAAAGATTGCTATTAGAAGCTGATGAGTGTTATTTTGGCTCTCACTAATTTAATAAACTGTATCTGGTAGATTCATGATCTGATTGGTTTACTCAGTTAACAGTTAACAGTAATTCTTGTTTCTAATCTGTAGAAATAGGCAACAAGTTATTTTCAGGAATTGATGGTTGTGAACTGGTTTATTACCTCCAGTGTTCAAGTGTCAACCCAGATTATTAAGAAAGATCCTTTGAATGTAATCAACATGAGGAATGCAGAAAAAGACGAAGGGCTAACAAAAATTGAAACACTATCATTATTTTGAAATTCCTCATATGTCAATTTTCTTTCAGAAGTTTCTGTACAAATAATAATAGATACACTTTATTTGTGTTCCTGTTGCTATCATGATGACAGATAGCATGTATATATTCATAATTTGGTTTGCAGTTACCTTAATTTAGTTAAGTTAATCATGTGAAGTTAAAGTGTGAGGGCTTTCTCATGTAAGGGTACCAGCGATGACTATATTTCTCCTTCTGTTCCTCTTATTTCTTCTCTTCCTCCCCTTCCTCTGACTCCCCCTTCTTTCTCTATTCCCCATCCTCTCTCATCTCTTTATTTTCATTCCTTTGTTCCTCCCACCTTCTATTTCCCCCTATTCTTCCTTCCTTCCCTTACTTCTTTCTTTCTTTAAGGAGACAGGGTCTTGCTATGTACTGACTTGAAACTCACAATGGAGACAGGGCTGGCCTCCAACTCACAGAGATCCACTTGGCTTTGTCTAACAATTCCTGTGATCAAAGGTGTGCATTACCATGTCAACATTTCTTTTCTTTTCTTTTCTTTTCTTTTCTTTTCTTTTCTTTTCTTTTCTTTTCTCTTCTCTTCTCTTCTCTTCTCTTCTCTTCTCTTCTTTTCTTTTCTTTTCTTTTCTTCTTTTCATTGTTTGTGTCTGTCTGTGAATGGGGGAACATCCTAAGCTATTATTCCCAAGGCTACATCCATCTCTTCCTTGAACCCCTACCCAAGGGTCTCTTTCCAAGTAGCCTAGGCTGGTCAGGATCTGCAAGGAATCCACTTGTCTCCACCTCTCTCTTATGTGCTAGAATTAGAAATATATTTCACCTTGTCTTGCTTTTTTAGGGAATTCTGAGGATTGAGTTTAGGTTTGTGTACTACAGACATGGGCTTCATCATCCTGGCTGTCTACATGGCCATTATTCACATATTCATTTTATAGTAACAGATAAGTCAGATCTTGCTTCCAGTATTTGAAAAAGCATTCGCCACATTCGCTCCAAAAATATCTTTGGACATCCTCAGCTATTGATAGTATCTGTTGTCATTGTGACTATACCTGGCTTGAACACTTGGAGTAATGTGTTTGCTTTGATGGTGGTCATAAATAATTTTTCTCCTTGAGTATAAAAGGAAATTTTAAAAAATCAGCCTATAAAAACATTTTTTATAAATATTCCTGCCCTCTTTTTGCATATTATTGGGGATTAATCACCTTTTTAAATTAGCAATTAGAAACAGTGATTTGCCTCAGTAATCAATTTAATAAAATAAATATTTCTTTGAACTATAGAAATAATTTACATACTATATGTATAGTTATCCAACTATGAAGTTTCATAGTCAAGCAAGACACAGAAGAAGATTAAAGGTATTAATAAATAAAAAGAAGATATTGAAGGCCTATAGGCAGTCATATAGTTTTAGAAGAAAGACATACACACACACACATACACATATATATGAATATATATATGTATATATATTCACATATTGCTATGTGTTGTACATATCGGTTGTACTAAAAGCAGTAAGTTGACTATCAGTCAATTTTACTAAGCATGGCGACAGATCCTAGAACAGGAGAAAGGGATATTTGAGGAAGGGATGTTGAATGGAGGTGTTGGCTACAACTCAATAATCCAAAAGTAATCTGGAAACCCAGATATGGTTTATATGTTTGCATCTATAGATAGCTATAGAAATTCATAGAAATAAATAATCTTTGTGATTTATAAATCAGAAATACTGTATTTTATAGTTGTTACATATTCTCAGATTGTGCTTTCCTTCCATTTCTTCACTGTACTGCATTCAATTCAGTTTATGTCAGCTTGTATAGTATGAGAAGATGGAGGATTCAGCCTACTCCAAAATGTCAAGAATTCATGTTATTTCCATTTTTGTGTATAACCTCTGTGTGTTGATGGTTACAGCTGTAGTTGTAGGCAGTATGCCAGGATGTGTTACCATTGGGGTATGAGTGTAACTCCAATAGTGATAGTGAAAAGGAAATATATGTCATCAATTTGTTCACAAACACAAGTTAAATCTCTATTATATACCCATGGTATGATAGACTCCAAACTGATTCATTTAATTTAATAAGTGCATGTTCCATTGATTCATGCTTCAGCCAGTGGCTAAGAAACATCACAACCTACCTTATAGAATCAGCGGTCTACTAGAAAAGGCACAAATCACCCGAGAGTCACATACATAAATATATACCAATAGTAATGGTACATGGTATGAAGCGCGTTTGCAGAGACATAGGAAAAGAGAGCATAGAAACACAGAAAGGCCAAAGAAAGTCAGTTGACAAATAACAATTGAGCACCGAATAACTAAGTGAGTCCATTCTGAAATGTGACATGAAAGCCCGAAGCAGAAAAGCAACTAACACTACAAAGGACTTCAAAGGAAGCCCTTGAAACCAGGCATTGTGCGTAAAGCAGTTGACATGGTGTGAGGGGGAAGTGATGTGAGCCAGCATTGAGGAAGTATGCCCAGACCCAAGATCTTAAGGATATACACTCCTTAATGGTTTCGTGAAAATTCTGTGTGCTGCATAGAATCATGTAACTAAAAAAACCCTTTAACTTTTGCTAATCTTTGCAGGGCCAGTGAACACTGGATATCAGCACATGAGATGTGAGCTTGTTACCCTTGAGTCAAACAATCACAACAGTGGGGCAACATTGCTCTCTTTATAATAGCTGTACTACTAAAAAATAACCCAGGGTTCTCAACAGTAATAGGTCTATTTTGAAATCACACCTCACATACAGTTGTGTTTATAAGGTACACGTAAACATATTAATTAATATTCTTATTTTATAAGGGAGTAATTTAAACAAATGTGCCTAGATATTTTTTTAAAAGTTTATTTTTTTCTCCTTTTTTTAATCAGATGTTTTCTTTATTTACATTTCAAATGGTATCCCCTTTCCTGGTTTCCCCTCCAAAAACCTTCTATCCCCTCCCTTCTCCCCTTGCTCACCAACCTACCCACTCCTGCTTCCTGATCCTGGCATTCCCATACACTGGAGCATAGAGTCTTCACAGGACCAAGGTGCCTAGACATTTATAAAACCTCTTTGTAAGACAAATTAGTAACTTAAATCGCTAAATCTCATGAGCTTTTTCATGCAATCACTCATATTATAGTAAACATTAGAGCCTATAATTACAATATGATGTTTTTTAAAAAATCCTGAAAAATTGTATCTTTAGACCCACTTTGACTTAAAGTACAAAGTAGTTATTATAACATTTGCTACATTCTAATGATCTCCTTCAGGTGAAGCTATATTGGCATTGGTTTAGAAATAACAATATTATTAAATTAATTGGCTTTGAGTAGTATTGATAGACTCTCAACTCCTAACATTTTCTTCTAATCTTTATCTCTGTCCTTAGTTACAGGTTTATAAACTTGATTGCCTGCCCATCTATTTGTAGTACATGAGGCTAGTCCAAAGTTTGTATTCTCTAAACTGAACTGTTGTCTTCCTAGCCTGTTCCTCTCTTTAGTCTTCCGAATCTCTCAGGTAATGGCAATGTAATTAGTTATGATGTTCAAACAAAAACCAATCTCATAGAATTTGCCTTTTGGGTTTTGATCCCTTTCCCTCCCAGCCAAAATACAGCCCTACTACTGTTTGCTCTTCTTTCCAGGGTGCCCAGAATCTGACACAGTAATGCATCGTTCACCCACACATTACACCATCTCATACCTATAGGATTGCAATACTTCTTTATGACCATCTGGTTGGGCTTCAGGGCTCTGAAATTTTCTCATGATTTTCTCAATCCTCAAGTCTCAGTAGTTTGAATAAGTTACTTGAAATTAAAACTGACTAAAAAATATTCATAAAAAAATTGGGTCCTATCACTTGTCTCTAATGTAACCTTCCAATGGCTTTCCAAATCAGTTGCAATAAAGGTCAGTTTCCATGGACACTTAATAAAACGTACACATCACCCTTATGTCTCTGACTTTACCTCTTAAAGCCCTTCTATTCTCTTAGCAGAAGGCTTTGTTTTATCCCATTTCTCCACAATTCTCCATTGGTTTTTGCATTAGATTCTTTGTACACATTCCTGCTGCTTCTAATCCAGTTAAGCAAAAACAATCAGGCGGGGTGTTTTCTCTGACTTTTCAGAATCAACCGAAATATCATTTCCTCACAGGGGAGTTTCTTGTCTTTCTCATTTGATGCCACAATTCATTCTACAGCAAACTTCCATCAACTCTTTTCCTTATGTCCTCACTTTCCTCTGTGAGTCTGAAATTTGTCCCATGTATCAAATTAAGTACTAATAGTTAAAGACAGAGAAGTTATTTTCTTCTCCATAAAATATAGAGCTGATAATTTTGACCTATAAGTGTTATTATAAATTACTTGTGCTTTCAAGTGTTAATAGAATCCAGGTGTCACATAGCCAACAATTCCCATACTTGATACCACTTCAGCTTTATAGATTTTTCACAGTTACAATAAACAGTCAAATGTCAAACAAAATACAGCTTTTCTCATCTGATGAGTACAGTGGCTATCTATTCATGTGTTTAGAGAGGTCACACTGTGTTAAAATTGCCACATTAGCTCGACTTTCTTTCCTCAGGGCTTTGAGCTGTGATGTCAGCTAACGTCAGATATTCCTTGTCAAAAACTAGACATCAAATTAAGTACTATCAAGGATATAAAGACACGGAGCGTTTTTCCTTTCCCTTTTCCTTTCCTTTCCTTTCCTTTCCTTTCCTTTCCTTTCCTTTCCTTTCCTTTCCTTTCCTTTCCTTTCCTTTCCTTTCCTTTCCTTTCCTTTCCTTTCCTTTCCTTTCCTTCCTTTCCTTTCCTTCCTTCCTTCCTTCCTTCCTTCCTTCCTTCCTTCCTTCCTTCCTTTCTTTCTTCCTTCCTTCCTTTCTTCTTTCTTTCTTTCTTTCTTTCTTTCTTTCTTTCTTTCTTTCTTTCTTTCTTTTTTTTTTCTTTCTTTCTTTTTTTTTTTTTTTTTTTTTTTTGAGACAGGGTTTCTCTGTATAGCCCTGGCTGTTCTGGAACTCATTTTGTAGACCAGGCTGGCCTCGAACTCAGAAATCCACCTGCCTCTGCCTCCCGAGTGCTGGGATTAAAGACGTGCGCCACCACTGCAATTCAAGCCTAAAATTTGTGCTCTATGCACTCTTCACCATCTCTAGAGTCCATAATTAGAATAATAAACAGTTACTAAGGGGTATACATGCAGTTCATTTGGATGAGTACTTTGATTTTTGATTTTTGTTTTTTGGGTTTTTTTGAGCATATTTATATGTGTATATATATATATGAGTATGGCAGTGTAGTTTTTCTTGGCAATTAAATTTAAAATGTTGTGAAATTGATTATAAAATATTTTTAAAACATTTTAAGAGGTCATATTTGCATTTGATCATTTGATTTAATTTTTTTCAAAATAGGATTACATTTTTTTTCACTGACAAAATTAATTATAAAGTTCAGAAAATTCTAAGTAATCAACTTAAATTGTTTTTTTCGTCTATGCCATTCTCAACTTGATGCCCATCGTTGTTCGAATATCAGATACTCATGTTTTCCTAGGATGGTTTTTACAATCTGTAGTTTTAAGATTCCTACAATTATTTTTATTTGTGGTAATAGTGTATATAAGTAAATATACAAGCATAGTGTTGCTAATGGAGATATATTTAAGTTGACAATAGAATTGTTTATGGAAAACTGAATTTGAAAAGATATTATTGCCCTAATACCATGCTCAAGAATAATTAATACAAACAATATCTAATTGTTTTTGAAAAATAATTTGTCTATTTTATGTACAATGGTGTTTTGACTTCATGTATGTCTTTGTGTGTGTGTTGAATCCCCTGGAACAGGAATTAAAGATAATTATGAGCTGCTATGTAGGTGTTGGGAATTGAACTTGGAACCTGTGGAAGAACATCCAGTGCTCTTAACTGCTGACCAATCATTCTAGCATGGAACTGTAATATTTTACTTTAAATATATATTATAATATGCTAGTGTTTATAAGCTGTCAATTCTTGCATATTCACAGCACATCAAACAGATTAGCAGTAGTAATGGCTAGTCTTGGCAACTGAAGTTAATGTTGAAAATTTTATCCCCAGGACCTGGATTAATAGATTATTGCAATCCTTCATATGGATTCTGGGAACCAAATCTAGTTCTCTTCATAGCAGCGAGTGCTTTTAACCTCTGTGCCTCTCTCTAGCTGAATCCTCCTCCTCTTATTGAGGCAGGATCTCACTCTGTAGCTCAGGCTGCCTGGTATTCATTACATAATTTAGACTGGCCTCAAATTCGAGGGACTCCTGTCTCAGCTTCTTAAATGCTGAGATTACAAGCATGAACAGCTATTTAGTGTTCCAATATTCACGTTATGCTTACACCAATTTATAGGTAATAAAAATAATAAAAATGTTAATATTATCAGTATTTTACCTTCATATTGTGCTATGGGTTGGCCAAGATGAACATGAAAGTGTAGGCTCTATAATCATTGATGTAGTAGCTAGTTAATTGCTAATAAGTCAATCCCCAAACCAAAATTAAAAAAAAATCCTTCAAGGCATTGTATATCTCTAGAATGCCAGTACATACTTTTTGTTTTGCTATGTTTTTATAATTTAAATTTAATTTTATTCTGAGAATCTTATATGTGAATAAAATATGCATTTTCATGCCTTCCTCCCTGCCACCCCTCTAACTCCTCTTGTATCTCTCACAACGCCACCTCATACTCAGGAATTCTTTTTCTTTGAATAATACATATCTATTATCTAAAGAAATATATAAACATATTAAAGAAATATAGAAATATTACATGCTTGTACACACACGGACATACACACACGCGCGCACACACACACATGCATACACACACACACACACACACACACACACACACACACACACACAGGGAGTCTGTTTTGTGTTGGTCAAATACTCCTCAGGGTGATTGATATACTCAGTGGCACTTCATTAAAGAATACTGATTTATTCTATCCCAGCAGGTATAATTTGAAATAGTCTCTTGGTTAGGGATAGGAATTTGTGTCCGTTTTCTCTCCAGAGTCCTGGGATATTGTCTGGTTTGAATGCTATTGCAGTTTTTGTGAGATCATATATGTATTTTTCCTGCTGTGTCTGGAAGACATTGATTCTTTGAAGTCATCCATCACCTATGGCTTTAACAATCTTTCCACCTCCTCTTCTGCATAGATATCTGGGCTTTGAGGAGAGGGGTCTGATAAAGTCATTCCATTTAGGACAGAATGTTCCATGTGTGTGAGTTTGTGTGTGTGTGTGTGTGTGTGTGTGTGTGTGTGTGTGTGTGCATGTGTCTAATATTTATATGGTTCTTTACTATAATATGTATTTTGATAATAAATATAAAATACTAATATTTATTATTTAAAGAAAAAGAATTCATGAGTATGAGGGAGGTTTTGAGAAATACAGGAGGAGTTAGAGGTGAGACAAGGGAGGAAGGCAGGAAAATATATTTTATTCATGTATAAAATTCTTAGGAGAAAATTAACTTAAATTATACAAACAAAGCAAAACAAAAAGTATGCACTGGTGTTCTAGAAATGAGTGCTTCAAACTTACTTTGCTTTCTGCACATTGTTCAGTTTGGGTCCCTCTGTTTTCTTCTAGGGTCATGACATATCCAGTCTTGAGGTCTTGACCACCTTAGCAATGTTGGATATGGTTTGCATCTCATGGAGTGGATATGGGTTACATGCAAACAAAAAGTGTTCAGTTACTCCTGTAACATTTGGGCTACTGTTGCACCACTATGTTCTGCATTCAGGTAGCTGATATAAACTGTAGGGTTTGTAGCTGGGTGGTATTAATCATCACTATTCTCTGGTATATGCAAGCAGAGTGCCTTCCAATACCATGAAGACTACTCAGAAGGGTTTTCTAGTCAGGCAACAGCATAACCTCTCCATCTTCTAGTGCTTTAGTAAATGTAGCAATAGGGCCCTACCATTGGATTATGGAGAACAGCAAATAGCTTTGGCAATTGCCTGTGAAGGGGGTGATTTATTGGGCACTCTGGTCAATGAGTCAACAAAATTTAACTCATTCCTGTTATTGGAGGTTTTACTCAGTACAGAAAATGTCTAGTTGGGGCTTTATTTTCTCCATAATATGGTGACTCCATTTAAATTATTCCATATACTCATTAGTAGGTTTCCATATGGGTTTTCAAATGTTCTTTAGTGTTTGTTGTACCTCCTTTGACATCCCCTCCTCTTTCCAATTTTATCCTCTATTCTAATTTCCCCCTTTCTCTTTGTAACGCTATACTCTATGTCCCATTTCTTGGAAGATCTCCTTCTCTGCCCTGGTCCCTTACCAGGTATCTAACCTCATGGTCATGTGTATTTAAACACACTTATATCAAAATTAAAAGCTAGCATTTATATGTAAAACAAAACGTGAAATATTTGTCATTTTAGCACTCAGGATGATCATTTCTACTTCTGCAGTTGTGGATTTATCTATGAGCTCCACCTGCTGAAAAAAAAAAAAGCTTCCTTGATGAGCTGTGAAAGGTACTCTTTTTGCTGTGGGTCTGTGACCTCACCAGCAATGAGTAGTCGGGTTTAAAGTACCTGGTATGGATTCCCTCATATGGAACAGGCATTAAGTCCAGTTGTTTACCCCCAAGATAAAATAAATGAGACTATTGCATTAATAGGAGACTTTCTTTTCTTTTTTTCCATTTTTTATTAGGTATTTAGCTCATTTACATTTCCAATGCTATACCAAAAGTCCCCCATACCCACCCACCCCCACTCCCCTACATACCCACTCCCCCTTTTTGGCCCTGGCTTTCCCCTGTACTGGGGCATACAAAGTTTACGTGTCCAATGGGCCTCTCTTTCCAGTGATGGCCGATTAGGCAATCTTTTGATACATATGCAGCTAGAGTCAAGAGCTCTGGGGTACTGGTTAGTTCATAATGTTGTTCCACCTATAGGGTTGCAGATCCCTTTAGCTCCTTGGGTTCTTTCTCTAGCTCCTCCATTGGGAGCCCTGAGATCCATCCATTAGCTGACTGTGAGCATCCACTTCTGTGTTTGCTAGGCCCCGGCATAGTCTCAGAAGAGATAGCTACATCTGGGTCCTTTCAATAAAATCTTGCTAGGGTATGCAATGGTGTCAGCGTTTGGATGCTGGTTATGGGGTGAATCCCTGGATATGGCAGTCTCTACATGGTCCATCCTTTCATGAGACTTTCTACTTGGTCATTTTTATGGTCATAGAATTTACAGCTGGGTATCATCCTGAGTGAAGTAACCCAATCACAAAGGAACTCGCACAATATGTACTCACTGATAAGTGGATATTAGCCCAGAAACTTAGGATACCCAAGATATAAGATACAACTTACCAAACGCATGAAATTCAAGAAGAACGAAGACCAAAGTGTGGACACTTTACCCTTTCTAAGAAATGGGAACAAAACACCCATAGAAGGAGTTACAGAGACAAAATTTGGAGCTGTGATGAAAGGATGGACCATCTAGTGATTGCCATATGCAGGGATCCATCCCATAATCAGCTTCCAAATGCTGACACCATTGCATACACTAGCAAGATTTTGCTGAAAGGACCCAGATATAGCTCTCTCTTGTGAGACTATGCCGGGGCCTAACAAACACAGAAGTGGATGATCACAGTCAGCTATTGGATGGGTCACACGGCCCCCAATGGAGGAGCTAGAGAAATTACCCAAGGAGCTAAAGGGAACTGCAACCCTATAGATGGAACAACAATATGAACTAACCAGTACCCGGGAGCTCTTGTTTTTAGCTGCATATGTATCAAAATATGGCCTAGTTGGCCATCACTGCAAAGAGAGGCCCATTGGACTTGCAAACTTTATATGCCCCAGTACAGGGGAACGCCAGGGCCAAAGAGGGGGAGTGGGTGGGTAGGGGATTGGGGGGGGGGTGGGTATGGGGGACCTTTGGGATAGCATTGAAAATGTAAACGAGGAAAATAAAAAATAAAATAAAATAGAATAAAATAAAAAATTTCAAAAAAAAAAAAAAAAGAATTTACAGCTGGGCAGGACTGTTGATTGCTTTTTAACCTTGGTAGCTTGTGTATCACCATTGACTACTATGAGAGCTAAGTCTTATGGTCAGTTGCAGGTTAATTCCTCCATGTCCTGTGTCCAAAGTGTGTGGTGTCTTCTCCAGTATAGTTCTACCTTCAAATTCTAGGAGAAAACCAAGGGCATAATTTTTATGGTGGTTTGTTGTAAATAATTAGAAATACTAAATCATTTATTATTCTGTTGAGCTGCAAAAGGACTTCCTAATGCCATCAATAAAAGAAGATAACAGGAACCAGCTTGCTTGTGGCTTAGGAAAACATAGATTGTATGTAATGGATTTGTTAGAAATGTTCACAAACATTGGAATTTTCAGAGATCAATCGTTTGTAGTTCTTTTTTGAGAATATTTATATATTTTAGCTTCTTTTCTCTGGGATTAAGAATCATTATCATGATAAATTATCAAGAATGAGTATAGGTTGGACAAGTGACACAGGAATGGTTTAAGGGGCTTACACAAAGACATTTAATTGTTGCGATTGTAGACTTGGTGAAGAGAGAACTTGCTATTCAAGCATGAAGTGCTCAGATCCCCAGCAGCCATGTACAACCTGGGTATGGTGGAGTGTATCTTCAACTCCTTTATTGGATCAGGGTGTGCAGAGACAGGTGGGTTCTAGGAGTTCAGCTCTTAGCCAGCCTAGCTCTAAATTAGTGAGCTTGGTGTTTAGTGGAAGATCTTGTCTGCAAACAGAGTGTCTCACACCCCCCCCACACACACACACAGAAACAGCCATAAACACAGGTGTGTACATTAACATACATGTATGTGTGCACAAAAAGATAATAGCTCCTGAGCTTCACTTAGAACTTTGACAGTGTCACTTACAGAAATTGAGTTCATAATTACATGACAGTTGGCAGACAACTTTTGTTAATGACTCACATGAATTTTGAAAACTGTCAGTGTATTGGTAGTCAGTAAATTAAAATATATGGTCATTGTCTCATGTGGTTCAATACTATGTGTTATACTCATTAGAATAATTGTTTTTAAAAACTAAATTTTTATTTATTAAATTTTACTTTTTGGGGGTATGGGGGGAAGTGAGGAGGGAAAAGAAAGAGAAAAGATTTAGTGGTATGCCAATGATAATGTGACATATAATACAGAGTCACAATGAGATAATTATACAAATACAGTGAAGTGTGTTACCTAGGGGAGCAGGCAGCATGGCAAGAGGGACACATGACCTACATGAAAGAAGAAAAATTTCCTGAAGGATTCTGTGGTGTCAATTCTAATAAAGCTGTTTACTAGGTCTTAATTTACCTGATTTCATCACTGCTCTATGTTAGATTCATCTGGGAAAAAAGTCTGTGTGTGTGTGTGTGTGTGTGTGTGTGTGTGTGTGTGTGTGTGTGTGTGTAAAGTCTACGTAAAAGGTATTTTAGCTTGCCCTGATGGTATATGCCTGTAATCCTAGGTAAACAGTAGGCAGAAGCAGGAGTGTAAATTGAATGCCATTCTGGGCAACAAAATCATTTCAAAGCCAGACTGCTCAAACTCGTAAAGTTTTGTCCAGAACACAAAATGTAAAGAGGGAGCAATAGGCTTCTAGGTCATTGTAGGTCAGATGAAGAGTGCTTGGAACATGTGAGGCCCAAAATAAAATCCCAAGCCGACGCCCCCAAAACAAACAAAACAACAAAACCCAGAGACAAACAAATAAACAAAACCCAAAGAAAGCAAAGCAAAAGGCTACACTTACGTTCATTTTTATGATCTATATAGACTTTGTTGAAACCTTGGAGAACTGTCTTTAGTGTGTGAAAATGAATCATAGCTATCTCTTGTGAGGCTATGCCAGTGCCTGGCAAACACAGAAGTGGATGCTCACAGTCAGCTATTGGATGGATCACAGGGCCCCCAATGGAGGAGCTAGAGAAAGTACCCAAGGAGCTAAAGGGGTCTGCAACTCTATTAAAGGAACAACAATATGAACTAATCAGTACCTCCCCCAGCGCCCCCCCCCCCGCAGAGGTTATGTCTCTAGCTGCATATATAACAGAGGATGGCCTAGTTGGGCATCAATGGGAGGAGAGGCCCTTGTTCTTGGGAAGATTATATGTCCCAGTATTCAGGAATGCCAGGGCCAGGATGCAGGAGTGGATGGGTTGGGAAGCAGGGCAGGGGGTGGGAAAGAAAATTAATCATAGGTAACCAATAAATGTATGTAATTGTTCCCAGTCTTCACAGGTGGATACTAAGTTTATGTTGCATACAGTCCTCATTCTTCTACTGTTTAAAATGTAAATACTACTTTTCTTTCTTTTTTTTTTTTTTGATTTTTAAAAAAATTTTTATTAGGTATTTTCCTCATTTACATTTCCAATGCTATCCAAAAAGTCCGCAATACACCCCCCCCCCACTCCCTTACCCACCCACTCCCACTTTTTGGCCCTGGCGTTCCCCTGTACTGGGGCATATAAAGTTTGTGTGTCCAATGCGCCTCTCATTCCAGTGATGGCCGACTAGGCCATCTTTTGATACATATGCAGCTAGAGTCAAGAGCTCTGGGGTACTACTTTTCATTAGAACAGTGTTCCAAGGCTTGCCCTCTAAGGTGTGGTAACAATTCAGCTGGCAAAAGGTCTTTGAGGTCAAGAGTTTTATTAGTGCCATTTTACTGGTTTTGAAATTATGGCCCAGGCAGGTTGATGTATTTCCCCAAGTTCACAACACACAGACACTAAATGATAGCAGTGGAACTCAGAAGCAGTCAGAATTTTCAGCCCTGTATTACACAGGATTTCACACCATATGGAGATGCTTGGGGAAAAAAAAATACCAGGAGAACACAAGTATCAAAATATAGAGGGATGTTAGGTGATCTATTTGGATTCTGCAGAAAGATTCAACAGAAAGAGGATCAGAAACCTAGAATCAAACTTCTGACGTGGTATGGATAGATCTAAGAGGCTACTGGAACACACAGAAAGACCATTAAGATCTTCAGAATCCCGGGCGTGGTGGTGCATGCCTTTAATCCCAGCACTCAGGAGGCAGAGTCAGGCGGATTTCTGAGTTCAAGGCCAACCTCATCTACAAAGTGAGTTCTAGGACAGTCAGGGCTACACAGAGAAACCCTGTCTTGAAAAAACAAAAAACAAAACAAAACAAAACAAATCTTCAGAATCCTTGTTTTTTGATGAGAAAGTATATGGCACTCAGAAACAGTTACTTCCTTGCATTGCCACTTGTATTTTGCTCATTTGGTTTTGTGTGTGTGTGTGTGTGTGTGTGTGTGTGTGTGTGTGTCTTTGTATTTCTTTACTAGTTGTGTACAATCTCATGTATGTGTGTGAGTATGTGAGTGTGGTGTACATTTCTGTGTATGTATCTATTTTCTTCTACTTCGGAAATACAAATCTAAGGATATACAAGTAACTTGAAATGTGTGAATGGTGCAATGCCAGTATAAGCACACCAGTCAATGGTTCAAGACAGAGATAATACTTTTTAAAAATACCATCTTGGGTATATCCTACTTCCTACTCAGGCAAGGTGTTAATTTGGAGATATATATATATATATATATATATATATATATATATATATATATATATATATCCAAATTATATATATATTCCTGAAGTAGACAAAAATGTTTGATGTATTCCTTTTAAGTCCCAACTAGTATTTCTATAGCACTGACTGTGGTAGTGTTTCTGGGACAGTGAATATTAGAATAGACATGCTCTGGGATGGGGTGGGGGATTGAAACTAGGAGGAAAATTGGGCATCAAGAAGGTCTATGCAAGGAATGTGGAATGTGGATGCCATCTGGAAGTCAGTGGGGTTCACTGAAGGAATTTAAGCATCAGAGTTGCTTGAACCATGGAATTCAGGCAGCTCAAGCAGTGGAATGTAGATGGAGGGGGAAAGTCATGAAAGCTCTTAAAGGGCTTCTGCAGTAAGAACTAATCTCCTGTGTCCTGTTTTCCTGTTTGATAAGCCCAAAGTATATAGTAGAAGACAGGAAAAACTACTGAGTACAATTCTATACTGAGTTCGATATGCCTGAAAATGTTTCACAGTGGTCATGGAAATAGAACTCAAATACCAAAGCATACCCGAGTAGATTTGAAAATTAGAAATTTAATTTTTCCTGATTTACTTTAATCAGACACATTAAATCATTGCTTTTAATTTTTAAACAATTTGAACTAAGAAAGCCAGAAGATTTTTCTTTTGCAATATTTGTACATATATGTGGAAAGTAACAGAAACCATATTATGAGCGCTTAATACGGTGGTTATGGGGATGGCAGCATGAAGCAACAGGCAGAATTTCAAAATGATTAATCATTTGGTTCTGTAGAAAGAAGACAGAGAAAACAGAATTTGTTAGCTGAGTTTTACTTTTTTCTAAAACTGAAATTCCTTTGTAGAAAATTAATTTAAATTGAAACTTGAAACAACAACAACAACAAAAACCAACAGCTGTGAATTAGGGACTGAGTGCTGATATCACACACTGTCCCATCAAAGAAATTTGTCAGACTTTAAGGGTAGAGTCTCTACGTTGAATCTAGCAAAAGAAGGATGCTCTGATCATATTCATTTCAGATTTGAAAGGGATAACTGTTTGTGTCCTTGTAGAGGCCTTGCATGAGAAGTCACTGGTATGAAAGGGAAGCTCTGCTCCACCCTGTGCATTGGTGATGGATGCTAGTTTTGAACATAGCCTGTTTTTTATCTTTTTATCATTGAATTGCAGCCTCTTAGGCCCCGATCATGTCTACGCTGGAGTCTTGTTCAGCTTAGAGCAAGAAGTTGAAATAAAATAAGTAGATAATATGTTGTGGTTTCTGTCACATTTTTCCTCAGAGTAATTTATATCCTGAAATGTGAATTGAGCTTAATTTAAAATAAATATCAGCATCAGGAATCAATTAACTGGCTTAAGATAATTTCAGACTATTTTCAGTACGTTTTAAGTTTCCTTTTGTGGTTTTCATCTGTGGGTTATTGCAGCAACAGTGGGGGCACAAAAACAGGCTTAGTATTTACACAGACTCTGAGAGTACCCTTAGCTTATTCTTTGATGCTCAGTTCTTTCCTCTGCATAGCAAGAAAAGAACATGTTATTTATGAAGGTTTGCGCCTTTAAATAATGGAGACTGGTGACAAGCCACATATTAGGATCTTAGTAAATGGCTTTTAGTGTATTATTTTCTTAGTTTTATGACATGACAAAGTATGATAGCAAGAATTGTCTAAAAATAGTCTTTTGAATCAGGATTAGTGAAAACCAAGTTTTAAAATATTCAAAAACTGAACAGAAAGGTTACTATATTTGATCCCTTCAGCATTTCTTTGCTCCACAAACACTATTTCAACAATTATAAACACTACATGTTATATTGAATAGTCTGTAAATTTTCATTGATCACCCACATTCCATAGGTGATCACAAGAGTTTGCTATTGGAGGAAAGTGTATTTTTTATTAGAGGACATTATATAAAAAGCATGGTTGGAAAAACTCTACCTATGTATATCTGCAGATGTAGAATTCAGTTTTCCTTGAGTTAGTAAACTAAGGTACGAATCATGTGCATATTTTCCACAATTTCCATTCAGTTGCTCATTCATACATCCTGTGAGAAATTGATTGCCATTATAAGTAAATATTTATTGGACTTATACTTCTCAAAGAGCTAGGAAAAGAACATGGTGATTCTGTCCCTTGAGATGTGATATTATGATGCTGGCTTCTTGTTTCTAGAATCAATCCCAGTTTCCTTCTCATCAAGTCCTTGCATAAAAAATATACTAAAAGGTGCACTGTGGTATATTCCTAAAAGTAGACATGACTTCTTACATAGTTAGCAAAAAATTTTAGCACTGGCTTTGTTAGATTCTATGTATTTTAAGGTCTGTTTCTAAGCCATGATGAATAACACATTGGCCAACAAATAGACTAATTGGAACATTTCATTCATTCAAAGACATACAGAAGTCAATGCATCATAAATATATTGCCATGATGGGCTCTAACATTCATTTGTAATAAGTACTACTCCACTTGGTTCAATGTATTGACTCAGTGACATGAATGCATTGTCTTGGGCCAGATATTTTTAAAGTCTAAAGCAATCTTATATATCCTGTCTTTGTGGTTTATTCCATGTATTGAGTCTTTAAAATGTGGTCATTGTATTCAGCACCTCACAGAAGTAGTTAGATAATGTCATGGATCGGAACTTCACTATTTTTAATGACTGAATAAAATTCTTATGATATGTATCACATGCTGTTCTTTTATTTAATTCTTACTTTGTTTAAGAATTTTGCTACAATGAATAATGCCAGAGTGAACACACCTTGAATTCTTTGGACATGTAGCTTTTGGGATTTTGGAGTTATGTATTACTTTGTTGTTTTGAGATGATATGTAATAGTAATGAAATCTCTTAGAGTAAGGAACTTCATAGTACTACAGATTTAAAATGCGTATTAGGGAATGTTAGATACTGATAGATTCAGGATAAGAAGAAACAATGTTGCCTGCAATTGTGTACTCACCAGTGACTCAATTAGCTACCATGGATATAGTTCAACCCAGTAGTCATACAATTGGCCCTGGTCAAATGAAACAGGTCAGAAAATCTGAGAAAGGGAGGAATAAGCTTAATATGATAAGAGAAGGTCTGGGAATATGTTAATCAGAATGTGTTCCTATAGGTATAGAATTGTCAACAATATTTAATAATTAAAATATTGAAACTAAAAAATATTTTAAACTATTCAATTATCTAAATTTGCTTTTGCTTATTTTTCAGCTGCTCCAGTTGATATACTAAAAGCATTAGATTTTCACAATTCTCCAGTGGGAATATCTAAAACAACAGGATTTTGCACAAACAGAAAGAATTCTAAAGATCCAGATGTTGCTTATAGAGTTACGGAGGAAGCACAAATCAGCGCCCCAACAAAGCAGCTATTTCCAGGTAGGTTAATTTTATCTTTGCTCCTATTGCTATTACTGCTGTTATTAATAAAACTTTTATTCTTTATTTGCTTAATAGTGTTTCTATTGTGCTACATAATATCAAGTTACAGTATGAAGTATAAATTTTCATAAACAAAAAACAAAGAAGTTGCAATCACCAATGACATGATGAAAATATCCAACTGCTACACTGATTTAATCTGGTAACAGAAATAGGCTTATGGTTAGAAATTAAACAATTCATTATTTCTTCAATAGAATATGGGAAGTCAGTATTTTATGACTATCCCATATTCATGGGGTTAAGATTGGAGGGAACTTCAAACAACTAATGATTGATAATTTTACAGTCTTGTAGTTTAGGAAAAACTCAGTGGATATTGTCCTAACATCACTCTATTTACTTTCAAAGAAACATTTTTTTTTTTTTTTTTAGTAAAGGTTCGTTTTGAATGTTTTACACATTATTCTTACGTGAAGTTTAATACAGTATGGTAATTTGCATATTAATATCCCCTCTAAATATTTGAATGGTTGTTTCCCAGTTAGTGTAACTGTTTTGGGTGGCTTAAGGAAGTATGGCCTTGTTGGAGTAGGTGTGGCCTTGTAGGTGTGCTACTGGGAGAAGGCTTTGAGGCTTCAAAAGCCCACACCAGAACTAGTTTCACTCTTTCTACTTCCACCTTACGGATCAGATGTGAAGTTTAAATACTGTTCCAGTGCCGTATCTGTCTGACCCCATGCTACCAGGCATAACGATCACGGACTAAGTGTCTGAAACTATAAACAACTAACTGCTTTTTGTTGTAAGTGTTTCTTCATAGCAGTAAAATGATAACTGAGACATACAGCTAGCCATTTTAACACATGCTCAGAATTCTGGTATTAGAGATTTTGTAAGACTTTACCTGGAAATTTTTCATATGATATTGATGAATTTCTGGGAACATTTTTTTCTATGAGAGACAATTTGATCCAATAGTATAAAAATCTTTTGAAATAATAATAATGTAGAAAAAGATCATTGATTGCAGAAATGAGAATTCCTGATATCACAATGTCTACGTAGGCAGCCCATCACATATACATGCCAGTTATTTAGCCTTTAACTTGTGCTTTGTTCCTATTTAACAGAGAGGTATGCTGAGCTTTACAGATGTCATTTAACTTAACTAATTATAATTAATTATGAGATACAATGTCATACAATATCAATATTTCATATATGATCAGACTTCATTTTTATGTTTTATGATCTTCAACAAAAGTTAACATTTCAATGTTCCACATTGTTCTTTCACTGTCTGAAGAGCTCACTTCTGACTCTATGCATCAGTTTTGAAAAGTCAGAAAACATGATAAAGGAATTCAATATGAAAAGCAAAATATTATTTTTTGGGGACATTAGCTCCTTACCTTCTTTGCTCTCTGTCTGTCTGTTTTCCTTCCTTCCTTCCTTCCTTCCTTCCTTCCTTCCTTCCTTCCTTCCTTCCTTCCTTCCTTCCTTCCTTCTTTCTTTCTTTCTTTCTTTCTTTCTTTCTTTCTTTCTTTCTTTCTTTCTTCTTTCCTTCCTTTCTCCCTTCTTTCTTTCTTTCCTTCTTTCTCTCTCTCTTCCTCTCTCTCTTTCTTTCTTTCTTTCTTTCTTTCTTTCTTTCTTTCTTTCTTGACTTCTTTGTTTTATTTATTTTTCTTTCCTTCTCTCTTTCTTTCTATATCTCCCTCCCTCTATCTCTTCCTCAGTCTATCTGTCTGTCTCTAACTTCCCCCTTTCTTTCTTCTTGCTATGGGGGTCTCCCTCTGCAGTTCAGGCTGGTTCTCAAACTAATGACCATTCTGTCACAGCCCCCTAAGAAACCACCACACCTTGTTCTAAAGTATTTTCAAAATATGTTTATCTTGGGACTCATTACAGTTTCCTATATTTTCTGATTTACATTAATTTTTGCAGAAGAAAAGAAATATATTGACACAAAATATTATAATGCATAATATTTTTATACTGAAAAGTTAAAAGTTGAATGTCTTCACCATATTAAATCCTTAGAAATTTAATTTAAAAAACTTAAGGAAGAATAATGTTACCTTTTTACATGTATAGCTTCTATATTTAATAAGAAAATGTTTTGCATAGAAAAGAAAACAAAGATGTGAACTAGTGGAACTGTTTTGGAAATAGCAAATAAGAAACAGTTTATAATATTTTATAATTGGCTCATTATCTCAAGGTCATAATTGTTAATTTAATTAATTTGGTATTTGATCTTTTCTTCATAGAGAATAAATATAATGTATGCCTGTGGAATCTTTTTCCACTTCAATTAACAGAACTTATCTGTGTGAACATTTCCCCCCAGTTAGCACTCTTGTGTTCTGCCAATGGTTCTTGCAATGATATTTCAGATAAGAGACTCCTAGGGTAGGTAATTCAGATAAATTCCTTCTTAGAAAGAAGTTCCTGCAAATGTTGCATACATGGTAATTTAAAATAGCAATAATAACATACCATTATAAATATCAAATTAGTGAGCATTATTTAAAAACTGTTGTATTTTCCAATGAACACAGCCAGAGGATTGGATGTTTCAACAGGCATCATTGATAACAGCCATCGTTATCAGGAAGAAAGACTAGTATAGTGTTGCAGAACTGAAATATATGTCCTGCCGGGCGTGGTGGTGCTCGCCTTTATTCTCAGCACTCGGGAGGCAGAGGCAGGCGGATTTCTGAGTTCGAGGCCAGCCTGGTCTACAAAGTGAGTGCCAGGACAGCCAGGGCTACACAGAGAAACCCTGTCTAGAAAAACCAAAAAGAAAAAAAAAGAAGAAAAAAGAAAAGAAAAGAAGAAAAGAAAAGAAAAGAAAAGAAAAGAAAAGAAAAGAAAAGAAAAGAAAAGAAAGGAAAGAAAGATATGTCCTGTACTGATCTACCTGGAGACCTGAAACTGAAAGTACAAGAGAATTAAGTAAAGTTCCTGTTTTAAACTCTCATTGACTGCTTTGGAATACCTGATATAAGTGTCCTGCAAAAACCTGTATATTGACTTCTATCTTTATAACTATCAAAGGAGGAGGATATTTCAGCACAATTCATTGATGAAGAGTTGAATAGATTTTGAGAGATTTTGTGATAGCACCAAGAAATTGAAAAACAAACACTTTTTAATGTAGAGTTTGTTTAGTACTAACTAAAAATATATGAAAACCGGTTAGTCAATGCTGACTCCTTTTTAGTGGCATGCTATTTAATTTCCTTAGCAGCTCTATAATTCAGTCTGCATCATTAGCCTAGCTAAAGGACATTATATAGTTTTCTAAAAACATATGGCTAGAATATCTTGTGTATTTCACAAGACATAGGATATTTTTATGACATTTTATTTATTTTTAGTTGTGTGCAAGTGTACATTCATTTGTATACTTCTCTGCGTGTACTTCTGGATATCTCCATGTGTGTTCTGTCCCCCTCTGTATGTGAGACAGAGAACAGTTTATAAGAGTGGATTCTCTTTTTTTTCACCATCTGGGTCCTGGATATTGAACTCTGGTCATTATGACTGGCAGCAAGTCTTTTACCTACTGAGTCATTTCAGCAGCCCAAGACTTCAAATTAACTGAGATACCACACTAGTTCTCGCTCACCTAATTTGTGCATATATGTGCAGGATAAAAACAAACAAACAAACAAACAAACAAACAAACAAACAAAACTGCACCCATACTGCCTGTCAGTGTTCCTTTTTGAATACATTTAAAAGGCTTCTCATCCAGGAAACATCTTCCTTTCACTATTATTCTGAGTGGATTCATAGAGTTCTTTTGAATGATATTCATTGACCCAGCTGCAGTCATTCTAATGTATTTTAAAAAGTGTTTTTGCTAAAATAAATAGTGCTTTGATGGCTGTTAAATGTAATATCTTTAAAAAGAAGCATCTTCTCATAATTAACAGAAATGGAACTGTATATCTGTGTCATCTTTGGAATTTGTACCCATGATAGTCATATTTATAATGTCTTTTTAAAAATCACTTTACATTACAACTTGTAATTGAATTAAGAACTAATGGATTGAGTATGAAAGCTCTTGATATTGGCTCAGATATAATCTAAAACAAAGATCTTTTTTGTTAATAGATAATATTTTAACTGAAGTATTAAAATTTTCTTAAATGTTATCATAGTATATGTGTCTATGTAATATGTAATATCATATATAGTTAGTGATTATATACCATATATATTGTTACTTTGAAAAATAAGACCTGCAACTTAGTATATAATGTTTCCATAGTAATATAAGTGGTTCAAATATAAGAGAGGTATATTGTATTTAAGGAAATATTAGAAAAGACACATTTAGCAAATGTCTAGTAAGCACCTCTGTAGGACCGATGACTCTCTAGGTACTTGAGATAAGATCATAGAAAGAGAAAACAAACATGACAATATGCATTCCTACCTAATAACTCTGATATTCAGTGGCATGGTTTTCAATAATGAAACTGAATTATGTGATAAAAATCTCCTAAGCGTTTAGAGGAATGTGTCTCTAGCTTCATATGTATCAGAAGATGGCCTAGTCGGCCATCATTGCGAAGAGAGGCCCCTTGGTCTTGCAAACTTAATATGCCTCAGTACAGGGGAATGCCAGGGCCAAGAAGTGGGAGTGGGTGGGAGGGGAGTGGGTAGGGAGGGTCTGGGAGACTTTTGGGATAGCATTGGAAATGTAAATGAAGAAAATACTTAATTTAAAAAATAATAAATTAAAAGAAAAGACAATAACACTTTTGTATTACCTTATTATTAGTGCCTTTTCACAATGAGCATGTACAGGAACAGTGTAGACCAAGATGAGAAATCCATAGGAGTGGTTAAATAAGATGGTTTCAGGCGCTGGAGAGATTCCTCTGCAGTTAAGAGCCCTACCATTCTTGCAGAGGACTGGAGTTTAGCTCCCACTGCCCATGTCAGGTGGGTCACAATGCATGAAAATATAGTTCCAGATAATGTGATTTTGCTGGTTTTCACAGACACCTACTGTCATGTGTCCACAATACAGACACACATACTTTAAAGAATGAAATAGGGTTTACAGATTGCCTCAGTGGTTGAGAGCTCACACTGTTCTTCCCGAGGACCCAAATTCTGTACCCAGCATCTTCACTGGGCAATTCACAGACACCTGTAATTCCATCTATAAGGTTATATGACACTTCTATCCTCCTTAGGTACCACATTCACATGCCTCCAATTTCCTGTCTGTTCACGTACACATAGTTAAAAAAAATCTAGAATTATAATTTAAAACATTTTAAAAAGTGCTCTGTTATTTTGGAAATTGTACTGTTATCATGATATTCCTTCTGACTATGTGCTCAGTTTCTCATAATCATTAGGCTTTAAACAAATAGCTTTCAGGCTTAACTTGGATTAATATACAGAGCAAGCGTCACAGTCATGTAGTTCCCTCTATAAGCACACAGCTTGGTTAACTGTTTCCTGTTTTGAATTTAGTTACCAGGGCACCATCAATGGTTCAGATAAAGTGAGCTAGGAACAATTTGGAAATCCACAATTTCTAACTTATTTTTGTCTTTTCAGGAGGAATTTTTCCACAAGATTTTTCAATACTATTTACAATAAAACCCAAAAAAGGAACTCAAGCTTTCCTCTTGTCCCTCTACAATGAACATGGCATTCAGCAACTCGGTGTTGAGGTTGGGAGATCGCCCGTTTTTCTATTTGAAGACCACACTGGAAAACCCACACCGGAAAACTATCCTCTCTTCTCAACAGTTAACATTGCTGATGGCAAGTAAGTCACACAGTGATCAAATGTGGAAACCTAGCTGAAAACTATTTTGATTAATCCTTCAACAGTCTTTGTGAAGTGTCTTTTCTAGTGGCTATTGATGGAAGACACCAAAAAAAAAAAAAAAAAAAAAAAACCACCCCAACACCCTCAACATTTATAGAGTTTAGAAAATTAAAGGCAAAAAAAAAGTGTAAGAAGTAAACAAACCTGTATGGATGAGACAGAAAGGCAGAGCAGTAATGAGAACACGAAATTAAATGGTGGTGAATGTTCAAGAAATGAGAAGAGAGAGGTCCACTTTCAGAACAGAATGTGAGGCCAGGGCTTCTCATGGTTCAGTGAGTTAAAGGCACTTGGGCCAAGCATGTGAATCTGGGGTCAATCCCTTGGATTGACATGGTGGAAGGAGAGAAACAACTTCCACATGTTGTTCTCTTACCTCATCATGTACCCAACCTGTGTGTATTCCTCAATCAGTAAATGAATAAGTGCTTCGAAATCTGAAATTCAGCCAACTGAACAACGACAAGGAATGAGCATGGGGGATAGAAGGCACACTGTGCTGAGAGTTGCATGCATCCTGCTTTAGCTGGTACTGCTTTAGCTGGAAAGGAAACAAAGGCAAATGATCCTGATTCAGACATCTTGAAAAGCAAGGCAGGAGAAGAGGATGGAGAGGATACAAACTGTCAGGAGGCCCGGAGGCAGATCACATTGTAGTGTTTGAAACAGCTTGGGGTTCAATTCTGGGTTGAGGCGTGGCCTCACTTAACCATTATCAGCAAAGAAATGGCCTGACAGGGAATACATATTTTATTTTTACTTATGTGTATATGTGTGTGCCTGGTCTTCTCTATGTATACCATTTGAATATATATGGAGATCATAAGAAGGCACCAGGGACCTTGGAACTGGACTAATGGGCAGTTGTGAGTTGCTCAGTGAGGATTCTAGGAACAAATCGTGGATTCTTCACAAGAGCAGCAAGTTCTCTTAATCACCAAGTCAAGTCAGTTCTCCAGCTGCTGGGCTTAAATATCTGTGACAGTCGTACTAATATTACATATTATAGGAGACCTGATATACTTGACATGTGCTGTGTATGGTTTTAAGCACTTAACACAATGCTAACTCAGTTAATAAAGCTTATAGATTATGGGAGCTGAAGTATGAAAGGTTCAAATGACTTAAATATGACAGAGATGGCATCTTAATGAAGCTCATACTATACTCTTGTCAGTCCTGGAGATTCTGAACCATAGATCGTGGTTCCATCATTTCCTTCTACTGAGAGAGTCATTAACCCTAAGCAAATGTGTATTAAATTTGCACGGTGTTTTAATATTGAATGTAGAACTCGAAAATCAGTTTTAGTGGATGTGTGGCATTTGGTTATAGGTGTTGAAGGCAGTACAGATATAAAAAACACATTCATTTTGTTTTGGTAGGATGACAACTCTCTCAGTAATGGGGAAAATTAAGCTTCTATAGCACATTGTGTTATGATCCTATGAACATAATCATCTCAAACACAAAGATACAAAATGTAGTTCTCACTGCTTGTTTTTGAACACAGGATATTTTTATTTCTGGAAGTTTTAAAAAACTTTCAGGAAGGTGTGTGTGTGTGTGTGTGTGTGTGTGTGTGTGTGTGTGTGGAGAGAGAGAGAGAGAGAGGGAGAGAGAGAGAGAGAGAAATGATGGATCTTTCTGCATGTTGATGTGGGTGGTATGGTGCATGTATGAGTATGTACTTGAAGTCATATGTGTGTGTAGAGGTCATAAGATAACTAGGGCAACCTTGGGTATTGGTCCTCAGTAGCCATCCATCTTGTTTGTATGTTTGTTTATTTATTTATTTACATTCCAAACACCACTCCCTTCTCCCGTTTCTCTAACAAAGTCTCTCCCTTATCACCTCTCACCTTCCTGGACCCCCACCCCCACCCGAGTACCTGCCCACGCTGGCACAGGATTTGGCTCATTCTCTGCCACTGAGGCCCTGTAAGGTAACACTGTTGTAGAGCAGATGTCACGGTCAGCCTATAGCTTTAGAGGACAGCTTCTGCTCCAGTTGTAGGGAAACCCACATGGAGACTGGGCTGCACCTCTTCTACATATGTGTGGGGGTTGAAGGGGGGGCATTCTACCCATCTGTTGAATGCTCTTTGGTTGGTGGCTCAATCTCTGAGAGCTTTCAGAGGTCAAGGTTAGTTGCCTTCCTGTGGTCTTCCTGTGGGATTCCTATCATCTTCAGGGCCTTTAATTTTTCTCCTAACTCTTCCATAAGGGTCCATGACTTCTGTCCACTGTTTTGCAGTGGGTATCTGTATATATTTCAGCCAGCTACTGGGTGGAACATCTGACAGGACAGTTATGCTAGGCTTCTGTCTGCAAGCATCCCAGAGTATCAGTGTCAGAGATTGGTTCTCAAGTTGGCCTGGTTACTGTTTAGCCATCCCCTCAGTCTCTGCTCTATCTTTGTCCCTGTATTTCTTGTAGTCGGGACAAATTTGGGGTGGAAATTTTTGTGGTTGAGTTGTTGTCCTTATCCCTCCACTGGGGATCCTGTCTGACTACAGAAGTAGCCTCTTCAGGTTCCATATTCCCACTGTTATGCATCTCAGCTAAAGTCACCTGCATTGGTTCCTGAGAGTCTCCTCATACCAGGTGTTTGGGTTTTCCTAGAGGTTCCCCCCAGCCCCCAAGAGCAGCAGGTTTCCATTCATTCTTGTGGCCCTCTGGACCTCTCTCCTGTCTCTCTTCACACCTGATCCTGCCCTTGCCCCATTACTCTCTGCCTGCTTCCCATCTTCTACCCTGGTCCTTCTCTCCCTCTGCCTCCCATGACTGGTGTGGTCTCCCTTATAAGTGAGATCCAAGCATTCCTGCTTGGGCCATCCTTCTTGTTTAACTTCTTTGAGTCATGTGGGGCATATCATGAGTACTTTATGGCTAATATGCACTTATAAATAAGTAAATACCATGTATGTTCTTTTGGGTGGTCTAGGCTACCTCACTCTGGATGTTGTTTTCTAGTTCTATCCATTTGCCTGCAATTTTTTTTTGAGTCAGGTTTTCAGAATGAAATGGTGTTTTATAATGAGGACTAGGTTAGACTTGCTAGCCATAAAATACCAGACAGACACCTTTCTCTGCCATCTTAGCACTGGAATTAGAGGTGCATGCTTCCTTGTCCACGTGTGTATAAGGATCTAGGGATTGCACTCACATCTTGATTGTGTAGCAGGTACCTTATTGACTAAGCTATCTTCCCAGCCACTTCATTCATGTTTTTATGGTTGCTATGGTCACAAATGCACAAAAGCACAGACCAGTTAGTAGTATAGACTAGAGAGATGATAGCTTCTCCTAAGCCAAGAATCACCAACTTTTGTTTCATGAGAAAAAGGGAGCAATTAAGCATTCAAACCTCAGTTCATCTACTACTACTATTATTATTGTTGTTGTTATTTTGCATGCTATACCTAATTCTATGATTTTTGTCATCTTATTGTTAGGAAAACTTAAAATAATTTTTAAAAATCCAATCAAGTTTAGTGTTCAGATGAGATTTTAGCAATTAAAATTATTTTTATTTTCTGTTAATGAGAAGAACATCCCTCAAGACAACGAATGGTTTAAGTTAG